>NC_069501.1:559930250-560230250 GCF_027579735.1 Bombina bombina | reverse complement strand
AATAAGAATGCAAAAGATCAAATCATAATCAGTCCCCTAAAGGTGTCCCCAGTGGAAGAATTAAGTCATCAAGACACTTGGGGCTGGATTTATCAAGCCATACACCGCATTACGACTGTAGGTTCTCACAAGAGAACCTGCAGTCCGTATTTATGAAGCAGCGGTTATCAGACCGCTGATTCCTATCCTCTTCTCCACCTCTTAGGTGGAGAATTTCAATCTCTCCGGTCTCGTCCGACCGTGGAGATTGACAGCTCATGCCTGCATGTGATTGGCTGTGCGCAGGCAGGGGGCGGTAATGCACATGAGTGTAAAATAGCGCTCGCGTGCAATGGTAAATTACCCTGGGGGATTGCTGCTAGCTAGAGGCGAGCTGGGGCGGACAGGGGCGAATATGTACACCCCTGTCCGCCCCAGCTTGATAAATCGAGCCCTTAAAGGAAGATGGTTAAAAAGTCAAGAAAGTTATCTACAGATTATTCCAGACTTTATCTGTGCCTGTTTTCTATAACACAATTGTTTCTTCAAACTGAATCAGGAGAGAATGTCTTTATAAAACAGCAGTGATTATATAATTTTATATATTTTTTCTCTGTTTGACTGGTGTACAGTGGCGCTGTCATAGAATACGGGCTAGATAACGAGTGAAGCGCTCCGATTTGCGTGCAAGCAATATTAGGTTTTCGAGTTCGTTTGTACATTGTACACTAGATTTTTCTTTGCATAAATGTTTTGTAGATAATCCATTTATATAGCCCATACAGGGTTTGTTTTCTAAAAGTAACAAAGAATAAAAAAAAATAGTTTTATGTACCTTTAACCCCTTGACCCAATCTGACGTGTATATATACGTCATGCAGTATGAAGCTCATCGTACCACATAACATTTATATATGTCTGAGCTGACGGAAGCTCCAACAGTCTCGGCTATAAAGTTACAGCCGAGAGCTGGAGTTCCAAACATCAGTGCTCCTGTTCCATATGAAGGCAGATGCCAGACGTTACAGACAGCGATACCATGGGGCCGATTTAACATTGTGTGGATGGACATCGATAAATGCCGACAGCACACACTGTCGGCATTTATCATTGCACAAGCATTTCTCGTGAAATGCTTGTGCAATGCCGCCCCCTGCACATTAGCGGCCAATCTACTGCTAGCAGGGGGTGTCAATCATCCCGATCGTATCCGATCGGGAGGATTCCTGTTCGCCACCTCAGAGGTTGCAGACGAGTTAAGGAGCAGTGGTCTTAAAGGGACATTAAACACTTTGAGATGGCAATATAAAATGATAAATCATATATATAAAAACAACTCTGCAATATACTTTCATTATTTATTTTGTTCCCTTTTCCTATAATTACATACTGAAATTCTGAGCTTTTCATTTCCTTTTAGAAATGGAAGTGCAGAACACTGATATATTCCACACAGCCATTGGCTGCAAACTAGTCACCTATTTATAACTGTCTCTAGTTGACCACAGCAGAGAAGGTAACCCAAGTTACAACATGGCAGCTCCCATTGTTTTATAGACACTAAAACTTTGCACTTATTTTGTCACTATTTAAACAGCCAACAAAACTTTAAAAAATATATCTGCATGTTATTCTCAGACTAATCTGTTGTTTGAATGCATCATTATATCTAACATTTATTTAGTGTTGAATGTCCCTTTAAGACCGCTTCTTCTTAACTTAAGTTTCAGAGAAACCTGAAACTATGGGGGTAGATTGCAGCATCTCCTGCTGGATAAATCTACCCCTGTGTGTGTGGGGGGGGGGGGGAAGAGAGCTGTTTGGGAGGTGTCAGGTGGGAGGGTAATCTCTACACTAAAGCTAATATTAACCTTACAAGCTATCTGATTAACCCCTTCACTGCTGGGAATAATAGAAGTGTGGTGCACAGATGCAATTAGCGGCCTTCTAATTACCAAAAAGCAATGGCAAAGCCTTGTATGTCTTTTACAACCATTTGTGTCATGATTGTACAAACGGCATGTAAATAATTTTGGTGAGAAAACCAAAGTTTTAAAAAAAAAAAGTTAAAAATGTTTTTATATGATCGCATTTGGTGGTGAAATGGTGGCATGAAATATACTAAAATGGGCATAGAGCAATACCTTGGGTTGTCTACTTAAGAAAAAATATTTAGTGTTGCCAGGTAAATAAAAAAACAAACCAAAAACTTAATGCTCTATTTCTGTTTAAATGGAGTGATAGCAAAAATTTTAAAAATTCTCTGGTATTTTGGGCAAGTTTTTCTCTGAAATTCCTGGTAGCAAAGGGTTAATATATGAAAATACTTTATTGATACTAATGTCATAATAGTTTTATTCCTCTTTTTATTCTAGTTGTAGTTTCACATATTTTTATATCAGTGATCAACCTCAAACTCTGATGTGTCTGCGCTTGTAAAGTGTTTTCTGCATTTGTCACTCAAGTTATGAGAACTTTAACTTGCAATAAATGAAACTGTTTATTTCCCATTGATTTATAAACACAGCGTCACTCTTTTTGCCTTGACTGTGAAATGTATTTTTGTAACTGCTGTTTCTCATTGTTTGATTCTATTGAATATATCAGCACATTATAAATAAGTTAATAATAGTTACTAACGGAAGGTAGCTGAGTCGTCATTCAACACAAGTTAGCGGGCGGACCCAGGAACTGTATGCAAAACAGGATGAAGCCTGATTATTAATTCTTTTATAGTGCACAGTAAGGAGTCTACACCAATTGTTATTAAGATTGGAGTTCCCTATAAATATTAAAGGGACGGTAAGGTTAAAATTAAAGGGACGGTTTAATCAAAAATGTTCTCTCCTTTAATTTGTTTCCAAAGATCGACTTTACCTGCTGGATTGTATTAAATTGTTTACAAGTATGTCCATTAACATTATATTGGCATTTGAATTAGATGATTCAGCCTGTGGTATCCCCACCTATTCTGAAAGTTTCTGGCCTTAGGTCCAAACTATAGATAAGCTGGGTAAACACAACCAGCAGAATACATTACACTCCCACTGGGGTATAGAAGAGATAAGGTAATAAATTGTTGGCACTCTTGCACTTCTGTCAGATAATGCACCACTTTTCCCAGAAAATTGTTGCAATTACAAATGTTTAGCCATTTTTATGTTTATTTCTTTTGTTTGTTTGGTATGACACAAAAAAAGTGGAGGGAAAAAAAGCCAATTCTGACACATTCCACGCAAAACTCGCAACATGCAAAAATGGACTGGAGAAAATGATTGGCACCCTCAATTTAATATTTTGGTAGCACACCCCTTAGAAAGAAATAACTGAAATCAATTGCTTCCTGTAACCATCAATCAGTTTCTTACACCTCTCTACTGGAATTATGGACCACTCTTCTTTTGCCAACTGCTACAGGTCTCTCAGATTGGAAGGGTTCCTTTTCCCAACTGCTGTTTTGAGATCTCTCCACTGGTGCTCTATGAGATTGAGATATTGGGGCCCATTTATCAAGCTCCGAACGGAGCTTGTGGGCCCGTGTTTCTGGCAAATCTGAAGACTCACTCTCACTTTCAAAGGTGACATTATAAAACATACATGCTTTATTTAATTAAGTAAAAAAGAAAAGGGGGATAAACCTCCCTAGAAATGGTTAAACTACCCACAACCTTAGAACCAAAAACAACTTTTAAAAGCAAATAAACCGCTAGTCACTCCTCTGTTTCCTGGCCGGGAACTGGAAACACCGGCATCAGGTGGCTAGAGTGACAATGCGGTATTAGACTCTAAAGTTTAAATAACAAACGCGTTTCGGCTCCGTGAGCCTTTGTCAATGTTTCACTTAGAGATTCTAAAATGAATAAGCCGAGGCTGTAGTGTGCGCGGCTTTTTATTTGAACCTTGTACTATTGCTATCCAATCCGGAGGGTGCTACAAAACAACGCCTCATTATCTATCAATGGGCGTTCAGGTATGCTTCCACCCACTGTTAAAAGAATTAGGATTGGATATTAGTTAGGTTCTCTTCTAATGGTCTGCACTATTATTGGTGGATTATATCAGAAAAGTAAAAGTCAATCACGCTCTTTCTCTTGCATTACTTAAAAGATGACATTCATTACCATCCTATAACGGTGAATTGAAGATATATATTATCAATGAAATATCGTTCAATTTGGAAATTAATCCAACACCGGATAAATCTCTTATAAAGTGTTATTATTTATCATTCATGGTAAGACATCAACCTACAAGTAAGATGCATATTAATTAGAATCCGAATTTCAATCCCTATTTGCTTATAGATAACAATTCCTTAGAAGATAGTCTATAGCTCCCCATTATTGTGTTATTCACAGAGTGTATTTCATGGTTGCCATAAATATCGCACTTGTTAAAAAGGATTGTGTTTATATTTGTATAAGCTTCTTAGGTTATACATGCACAAAATTCTTATACAAAGCTCCACTATGTATCTTACAATTATAAAATAATATGACTTTGGACAGTGGGTGATTACCGATATATGTGCAGTTTTGAAAAACAAATATAATGATTCTATAACACTTTATAAGAGATTTATCCGGTGTTGGATTAATTTCCAAATTGAACGATATTTCATTGATAATATATATCTTCAATTCACCGTTATAGGATGGTAATGAATGTCATCTTTTAAGTAATGCAAGAGAAAGAGCGTGATTGACTTTTACTTTTCTGATATAATCCACCAATAATAGTGCAGACCATTAGAAGAGAACCTAACTAATATCCAATCCTAATTCTTTTAACAGTGGGTGGAAGCATACCTGAACGCCCATTGATAGATAATGAGGCGTTGTTTTGTAGCACCCTCCGGATTGGATAGCAATAGTACAAGGTTCAAATAAAAAGCCGCGCACACTACAGCCTCGGCTTATTCATTTTAGAATCTCTAAGTGAAACATTGACAAAGGCTCACGGAGCCGAAACGCGTTTGTTATTTAAACTTTAGAGTCTAATACCGCATTGTCACTCTAGCCACCTGATGCCGGTGTTTCCAGTTCCCGGCCAGGAAACAGAGGAGTGACTAGCGGTTTATTTGCTTTTAAAAGTTGTTTTTGGTTCTAAGGTTGTGGGTAGTTTAACCATTTCTAGGGAGGTTTATCCCCCTTTTCTTTTTTACTTAATTAAATAAAGCATGTATGTTTTATAATGTCACCTTTGAAAGTGAGAGTGAGTGCTATCTAAACCCCTAATCTGTCTATCCTCTAGTGTTTAAATGTATCTTATTTAAAGGGGTAGCACCGGAATAAAAATTTCTTATCTCACTTACCTACAGTGTAGTGCCAGTTTTTTCTTTTTGTTTTCAAATCTGAAGACTCGCCAGAAACACAAGTTATGGAGCAGCGGTCACAAAGACTCGCCGGAATTCAACCCGATCGAGTACGATCTGGTTGATTGACACCCCCTGCTGGCGGCCCATTGGCCGCGAGTCTGCAGGGGGCGGTGTTGCACCAGCAGCTCTTGTGAGCTGCTGGTGCAATGCTGAATACGGAGAGCGTATTGCTCTCCGCATTCAGCGATGTCTTGCGGACCTGATCCACACTGTCGGATCAGGTCCGCAAGACATTTGATAAATAGGCCCCCTGGACTCATTGCTGGCCAGTTCAGTACTCTCCAGCGCTTTGTCTTAAACCATTTCTGGGTGCTTTATGATGTGTGCTTTGGGTCATTTTCCTGCTGTAAGACCCATGACCTCTGACGGAGACCCAACTTTCTGACACTGGGCCCTACATTGCCCCACAGAATTCTTTGGTAGTCTTCAGATTTCATAATGCCATGCACACAGTCAAGACATCAAGTGCCTGAAGCAGCAAAGCAACCCCAAAACATCAGTGAACCTCAACCATGTTTGTCTGTAGGAACTGTATTCTTTTCTTTAAAAGCCTCATTTCTTTTTCTGTAAACAGTAGAATGATGGGCTTTACCAAAAAGCTGTAATTTTGTTTCGTCTGTCCACAGCACATTCTCCCAAAAGGATTTTGGCTTCCTTAGGTAAGTTTTGGCAAACTCCAATCTGGCTTTTTTATTTTTCTGTGTCAGCAGTGGGGTCCTCCTGGGTTTCCTACCATAGCGTCCCTTTTCATTCAGATGGCGACACATTTGTACCCTGTGCCTGAAGGTCAGCTTGAAATTTTCTGGAAGTTGATCGAAGTATCCACCATTTGAACAATCCTTTGTTGCAATCTTTGATCAATTTTTCTCTTTTGCCCACGTACAGGGAAATTAGCTACAGTGCCATGGGCTGTAACCTTCTTGACAATGTTGCACACAGTGGACACAGGAACATTAAGATCTTTGGAGATGGACTTGTAACCTTGAGATTGTCCATGCTTTTCCACAATTTTTGTTCTCAAATCCTCAGACAATTATTTGCTGCTCTTTCTCTTCTCCATGCTCAGTGTGGCACACAGAGACACACAACATAAACTGGTTGTGATTTCTATATTTTCAGCACCTGTTAATTGATACAGGGAAGTTTAATTACAAATTACAGTAGCATCACAAACTTGGAATGCAATTATTTCTTACAATTTTGAGAAGGTGTCAATAATTTTTTCCTGTCCATTTTTTGAGTTTTGCATGGAATGTGTCAGATTTGTTTTCTTTCTCCACTTTTTTGTATCATTCCAATGCAAACAAAAGAAATAAACATGAGAATTCCTAAACATTTGTAATTGTAACAATTTCCTGGGTGAAGTGGTGCATTATCTGACAGAAATGCAGGGGTGCCAATATTTTTGGCCATGACTGTATATATGTACAGTATATATTACCATAGTATATATCACATTTCTCCAATTTCAAACACAACCTGGGACTGGGGGGTTTGGGGCTGAATCAGAGAGAGAAATCCAAAAAAAAAATCATGGCAACTCAAGGACAGAGTTAGGCAAGTTGAGAGTCAGTTGGGAAATGGGCAGAGCTAAGCTATGACAGCGGAGGGACCTGACATGACATGGGTGGGGTTAGACTAGTGTGCAGGCATGGCTACGTGGTCCTCAATTTCAGTTTGTGAAATCAGGGGATTTATAAGGCAACATGACATTTGGGAGCTCTGATATCAGCATATATGCTCTATCATACATATGATTTGGATAAAAATAAGTCTGTATAAGTACTTAAAACAGTTATTATGTTAGCAAATATGCAGGGTGTAGCTATTTCACAACAGTTTTAAAATATACCTTTTACAAAACCCACTTGAATGTGATTATAAGTATAACAAGTTCAGAACAGTGAGCACTTATAACAGCAATAAATTAATAAAACTAGAAAGTCACGGCTACTGTCTTATATGGAATATTAATATGCCGAAAACAAAATCTTCTCCCTAAAAAAAGGGGGGTGGGGGACACACCAAAAGCAAAAAACATGATTTTTAAAAGCACAACAATATTTTAAATAAATATCATAGCATTATACAATGCATATAAATAAAACAGTGTGGGACAGATTACGAGTGAAGTGCTAATATTTGCGTGCAAGCGCTAAGGGGTTTATCATCGGTGTTTGGGCTCGTTGAGTTTACCAATGGTATTACAAGTTAGTTAACTGCAAAACTAAAAAGTGTAATAAAAAACATCAAAAATACCTTACAAAGTACACTTACACTTATAATAACACCATCTAATTATTCTAAAAAAAATGCACTGGAGCCCTTTACAGTCACGTAGATAAAATGTAAAATCATATTTATGCAATATTCATATTTTATAAAGTGTATTTACTGTAAATATTTCCCATTCCAATGTTCTGCACACAGCAGAATATGTTCTATGTATTTATAAATACACATTCCTGTATATATTTGTATATATCTATACCTATATATAATTTTATATATATATATATATATATATATATATATATATATATATATATAGGTATAGATTTATATTGTTTCAAAATACCATCAGATATATGTAGAAATATGTATTTATGAATAAATAAAATATATTCTGCCTTGTAAAGAACATTGAAATTTGAAAAATTGATATTTTTATGTCTGGTTAGTGTACTTGAGAATATGCGATCAGGCTTGCCCGCTAGTAGGCTGTTTTCCCCCCTTTTTTGGCTCCATTGACTTCTTTGGGGGAATACATTATAGCGCACACAATATTGTAAGTTCCCCTTTTATTAAGCTTGTCAGGTTAGCGCGCGAGTGAAAACAGTTTACTTTTAACTTGTAGTAAGAGTGCAACCTCACGGGCACAAAAAAGCTTACTTCTGGTGGAGTTAATACTCGAGTAGGAGCAATAAATACTGCTCCACTTGTAATCTGACCCTAAATGTTTAATAATGTATTTATGAAGAAATAGAAAATTTTCTGCTATGTGCAGAACATTGGAATGTTAAATATTCACATTTTCATGTTGAGTTAGCGCACTTGAAAATATGTGATCAGGTTTATGTTTTTTTCTACTTTTTTCTTCATTTACTTCTATGGGGGAATAAGCAAAAACAGTTTACTTTCAACTTGTAATATGAGTGCAACCTGACAAGCGCAAAAAGCTTACCTCTAGCGCAGTTAATGCTCAAGCAGGAGCATTAAATAGTGATCTACTTGTAATTTGCACGTATAATATACCCACAATTCCCCAGCTCCTATTATTGATGTCCTACTTTCATTATTGTATTGTAATAAAAGGGGGTGAGTTTCTGCTGACACATGTAAAGTGTATTGCCAAACAATACTGTGTAAAGGGATCATTTACATTACACCTTCAATGTGGGTGGTAATGCTGCACCCGCAGAGATGTATAGTATCTCA
Organism: Bombina bombina; assembly: GCF_027579735.1. Classification (NCBI taxonomy): domain Eukaryota; kingdom Metazoa; phylum Chordata; class Amphibia; order Anura; family Bombinatoridae; genus Bombina; species Bombina bombina. Next base: position 560,221,456 of record NC_069501.1, on the reverse strand, counting down.
GCCAGATTGCCTTCAAACACTGATTTTAGCCCTTTGAAAATTTCACCGGCTTTCTCATTCCCGCAATGGATCCCTTTTGAATATATCGCCACATTGTGGATGTTTAGATTATCAGGGCCTTAGAGACAACAACTGAAAAAGAAAATTTGAGTACTTATTACTATGACACCCTACTGGGAGCGTAATTTATTTGTCTGGTTATGTTTAAAAAGCTTTTTTCGATGCAAATACTTAAGTATTGAAATGTTCAGTACAGGTGGGGATACAACTGGCAAAATAAGCTAATTCAATTGACAAAATAAAGCTAAAAGAGCTATTTGTAATTGATTTAATATATCTCAGCAGGTAAAATAAATCACTGGGAACACTTAAAAGAGGAAGAAATTTTACAGTACACTTTCCCTTTAATAGCTTGTGTCTGCTGAAAGAGATGGTGATTATGACTATCGCATTTTTGATGATTCCCGTTGCCTTCGGAATAGACTATATCACCATTACGGTGCAATACATGTCACCTCTGGCTGCAGCCATGAATATAGATGCATACTATATATGCGGCATAGTTGTCAACATTTAAAAAAAAATAAAAAAAATACAGCTATACTTAACATCCAAACAATTAATATAAAACCACTTCTTTTTTTTTAAACTCATGATTCATATAGAGCATACAATTTTAAACAACTTTCAACTTTACGTCTAGTACCACATTTGATTTGTTCTCTTGGTATCCTTTGTTGCTGCTGATTGGTGGCTGCACTAATATGCCTCTTGTCATTGACTCACCTGATGTGCCCAGCTAGTTTGTAGTAGCACATTGATGTTCCTTCATCAAAAGATACCAAGAGAATGAAGCAAATTTGATACCATAAATAAACTGTAAAGTTATTTAAAACTGTATATTCTATATAAATAATGGGGGGGGGGGGAATGTTGTCCCTTTAGGCAGTTTAAAGGAGTATTAAAGGGACACTCAAGTCAAAATTAAATTTTCTTTATTCAGATACAGCATGCAATTTTAAACAACTTTCTAATTTACTTCCATTAACTAAATGTGCAGTCTTTTTATATTTAAACTTTTTGAGTCACCAGCTCCTACTGAGCAATGCATGTACAAGAATTTACAGAATAAGCGTATATGCATTTGTGATTGGCTGATGGCTGTCACATGGTACGTGTATGCATTTGTGATTGGCTGATGGCTGTCACATGGCACAGTGGGAGTGGAAATAGACATAACTTTTAAAATTGTCAGAAAAGAAATCTACCATTCATTTGAAGTTCAGACTAAGTGCTATTGCATTGTCTTGCTATCTTGCATTTGTTGGTTATGCAAATCTACTGTGTTGACTGGTCCTTTAAATAGATGTTAAACTGTAAATACATGCTAGACAGAATTCATTATTTAAAGAAAAGATTAGCCATAGAATAATACATAGATGAATTTTACAATTACATTAGTTGTTTAAAGGGACAGTAAAGTCATAATTAGACATTTGTGATTTAGACAGAGCTTATAATTTTAAACAACTTTCCAATTTTCTTCTATTATTAAATGTGCTTCCTTCTCTTGTTATCCTTTGCTGAAATGTGTATCTAGGTAAGCTCGGGAGCAGCAACAAACCTATGCTCTAGCGGCTGATTGGTGGCTGCATATACTGTATATACTGATTGTCATTGGCTCACCCATGTGTTTAGTTACAAACCAGTAGTGCATTGCTGCTCCTTCAACAAATGATACCAACAGAATGAAGCAAATTTAATAATAGAAGTAAACTGTAAAGTTGTTTAAAATGGTATGTTCTACCTAAATCATGAAAGAATTTGTTTTTGGTTTCATGTCCCTTTAAATATTGAAAATATACATGTAAATGTTTAGTTTCTATAAAGTACTTAAAGGGACACGAAGCCGCGCTAGCCTATGGTATAGTGTCGTATGGCTAGCACAGCTATTGGCTACAAGGTGGAAACGTCAGATCATTGAAAATGAGTTTTGCTGTGGGCAGCTGGAGGTGCTCAGTTTAGGAGTAAGGTTACAGCAAAATAAAAGTACTTTCTGCATACTATTTTTTACTTCTTGACTGAAGATCCACTTTATTTATAGCGCTGGTAAATCCTAGTGTTTTCACTTTAACTTGAGTGGTGTTAGCACACAATAGTGCTAATATTTTTCCACTCCACTTATAATCTAGTCCCAAATATATTACTGTATTATTCTGCTGATCTAATGTAAAGTGCAGGAACCTCAGATGTAATATGTAAAAAATATATACATAAGACCAGGAAGTACCTTGTGTATGATTCCCTCCCAGCCACAGACCTCCACACCTCAGGGCAGACAATGTGGGACAGACCCCCAGGAAAATTATACCACCGTACATAAGGAAAATAACAAACAACTTTCCCAGGAATATAGGGACAGTTGACAAGTGAATACTCCATATGTAACATGCACAGTAAAATCTGTCACAGAAGCCTAATATGCAACAATGTTTCCATAACTCTATGCTATTATTATTATCATTAAAAGGACTTTCAACACAAAAATGTATTATTTTAAAAGATAGATAATCCCTTTATTACCCATTCCCCAGCTTTGCACAACCAACATTGTTATATTAATATACTTTATAACCTTTAAACCTCTATATTTCTGCCTGCTTCTAAGCCACTAAAGACAGCCTCTTATCACATGCTTTTTTATTAGCTTTTCACAACAGGGGATTGCTAGTTCATGTGAGCCATATAGATAAGATTGCGCTCACACCCGTGGGTTGTGGCAGACACTGCACTAATTGGCTAAAATGCAAGTCAATAGCTAATAAATAAAAAGTCATGTGATTAGGGGGCTGTCAGAAGATGCTTAGATACAAAGATAATCACAGAGGTAAAAAGTATATTAATATAACTGTGTTTTCCTTGCAAAACTGAGGAATGGGTAATAAAGGGATTCTCTATCTTTTTAAAAAATACATTTTTGTTGTTGACTGTCCCTTTAATATTATTAATAATAATAATAAAAATAATAATAACAACAATAATAATAATAACACAAATTTTTATTAGGGAATTTAATTTTGGAGTTCAATGTTTACTTAAAGGGACACTGAACCTAAATTTTTTTCTTTCATGATTCAGATAGAGCATGCAATTTTAAGCAGCTTTCTAATTTACTCCTATTATCATTTTTTTCTTTGTTCTCTTACTATCTTTATTTGAAAAAGAAGGCACCTAAGATTTTTTTGGGTTCAGAACTCTGGATAGCACTTTTTTATTGGTGGATGAATTTATCCACCAATCAGCAAGGACAACCCAAGTTGTTCACCAAAAATGGGCCGACATCTAAACTTACATTCTTGCATTTCAAATAAAGATACCAAGAGAATGAAGAGAATTTGATAATAGGAGTAAATTGGAGAGTTGATTAAAATTTCATGCTCTATCTGAATCACGAAAGAAAAAATTTGGGTTCAGTGTCCCTTTAAGGGGCCCATCATGAAGTTGTTGAAATTTGATTATTAGAACCCTTATAAACTTTAATTAATTATCAATAAATAAACAAACAAGCAATGTTACATATATCACAGCTTGGGTCATAGTACAAATACTCTGGTCCCACAGAGAGATCAGACAATGAGTTAGTTGCAGAGAAGAGAATTATTCTCAATGGGGAGAGGTTGATGATTGATTGGGGTCTGTAAAATGCACAGGAAGCTCCCTTTGTGGTCACCAGGCCTAAGTTGTGTCACCTCTGGTCTAAAGGGAAAACTGAGAGTTCTCACAAATGTATATTTAAATAAATAATTGATGTAAGTAAGAAGTTGCTGTAAACGTTTCCTTGCTACTTCCTGTGGTTTGCTTGTGCAATCTACAGTCTTTTTTTGCTTCATTTTTAAAATCCAAACGTACAATTTTTTGTATCTGTCACGTACGTTTTTTATGGGTTTATTTCTCAAGAATAGTGTTAAGAAACACTAGTGTGTTACGCCATTTACACACTAGTGTGTTACGCCATTTAGCTGGGGAAGGCGCAAAGATTTTGACATAGTGAAGACAAATGGAGATTACAATAATTTGTTCCCTATATCAAACAGTGGTTATATTAAAATGTATTACAGTATTTTCCATTAAGGGCTAGATTACGATTGGATCGCTAACAGTTGCACAAATCGAAAAGGGGTTTATTGCGGGTGTTTGCTCACTTCAGATTTTCTGCTTGTATTACAAGTTAAAAGTAAACGCTATCACATGAGCACAATCGAGATTTACGCTAGAATGATTACCGCATACTCAGAGCTCTGGTTAACTGTTTCGTGAAACAAAAAAGTGTCACAAAACACATCAAAAATACATTACAACGTACAGTTACACCCATAATAAGACTAATAAAAAATATTAAAAAAATAATACTGCATAAAAAAGTTATAAGGGCTCAAAAATATGAGGTCTCAGGTGTTAGAAAAAAAAGGCAGGTAAAGGAAATAACATAGAGATACATACATATACATCTTTAAATATGTAAATATTTATATGTGTATATATACAGTATTTATATGTGACATATATATACATATAAACACATAAATATATAGACATGTGCAATTCGGTTCGGTTCGATTCTGAAATTCAGAAAATTCTGCAAATTCGGAGATTCGGATCGAACCGAATTTCTGAATTAAAATACTGCCGAATTTACCGAATAAATCCTAATTAGTTCCGATTTATTCGGTAAATTCGGATGGACATGGATTACACTAGTATTGTACAGTATATTAGGTTATATCACTCTGCTATGGGTTACACCTAATATACAGAACATAATACTAGTCTAATACACAGCACACATACCGAAATTCCGAATTTCCGAACCGAATCCAGCCAAATTTTTTCGAATCCGAATGAATCCGAAACGAATTAATTTGAAGTTTTCCGAATTCGAATCGATCCGAAACAAAATTCGAAAACCTCCGAATCGATCCGAACCGAACCGAAATGAATTTTTCGATCATGTACATATCTATAAATATACAGTGAGGCCTCGGTTTACGAATTTAATTCGTTCTCCGGGTCGTTTCGTATTGCGAAAAATTCGTAAACCGAAACACGGTTTCCCATAGGAATGCATTGAAAATCAATTAATGCGTTCCGGAGGTCAGAAAAAATTCAAGTAAAGTGTCCAAAAAATGCTCCAAAAGGCTTAACAACTTGCTGCAAATGGCTCCAATGTCTCCAAAAGGCTCCACAACTTGCTGCAAATGGCTCCAAAAGGCTTAACAACTTGCTGCAAATGGCTCCAAAAGGCTCAACAACTTGCTGCAAAATGGCTCCAAAACCTCTCCAACACCTCTACACTAGTACCCAAACTTCATTAATCCAATCATACTTGAGTATGCAGGGGGCACAGGGGCCACTGGTTTCGTATTGCGAAAAATATTCGTAAACCGAGGGGGGCAAACCGGCATTTTGTTTCGTATTGCGAAAAAAAATCGTAAACCGAGTCAAATTTTCTTCAAATTTCGATTTCGTAAACCGAAATTTCGTATACCGAGTCGTGCGTAAACCGGGGCCTCACTGTATATGTACACATACTGTATATAGACATATATATACATATAAACACATAAATATATATGTACACATACTGTATACAGACATATATATACATATAAACACATAAATATATATGTACACATACTGAAAAGAGACATATATATATACATATAAACACATAAATATATATGTACACATACTGTATATAGACATATATATATATATACATATAAACACATACATATATATGTACACATACTGTATATAGACATATATATATACATATAAACACATAAATATATATGTACACATACTGTATATAGACATATATATATATACATATAAACACATAAATATATATGTACACATACTGTAGATAGACATATATATGCATATAAACACATAAATATATATGTACACATACTGTATATAGACATATATATACATATAAACACATAAATATATATGTACACATACTGAATAGAGACATATATATATATATACATATAAACACATAAATATATATGTACACATACTGTATATAGACATATATATACATATAAACACATAAATATATATGTACACATACTGTATATAGACATATATATACATATAAACACATAAATATATATGTACACATACTGTATATAGACATATATATACATATAAACACATAAATATATATGTACACATACTGTATATAGACATGTATATATACATATAAACACATAAATATATATGTACACATACTGAATAGAGACATATATATATATATATACATATAAACACATAAATATATATGTACACATACTGTATATAGACATATATATACATATAAACACATAAATATATATGTACACATACTGTATATAGACATATATATACATATAAACACATAAATATATATGTACACATACTGTATATAGACATATATATACATATAAACACATAAATATATATGTACACATACTGTATATAGACATGTATATATACATATAAACACATAAATATATATGTACACATACTGAATAGAGACATATATAAGTGCACTGGAGTCCTAAGTAGATGAAAATATGTAACACCATATTTATGCAATATTTATATTTAATAAAGTGTTATACTGTGTATTTACTGTAAATATTTCACATTCCAATGTTCTGCACATAGCAGAATATGTTCTATGTATAAATAGACATAACTATATTTATCTGTATATATCTATACCTACAGGAACAACAAAAAATGAAGACTTTGAGGATCGGTTTCAACCATAATATATAATTATGTATATATATGTAGGTATAGATTTATATTGTACCAAAATACCATCAGATATATGTATAAATATGTATTTATGAATAAATAAAACATATTCTGCTATGCGAAAAACATTGGAATTTGAAATATTCATATTTTTACGTTCGGTTAGCGCAGTTGAGAATATGTGGTCAGACTTGTGCGCAAGTAGGATGTTCCCCCCCCCCCCCTTTTTCTGCTCCATTAACTTTTATGGGGGAATACATTATAGCGCACGCAATATTGTAAGTTCGGCTTTTTTACGATTGTCTGGTTAGCGCAAGACCGAAAACAGTTTACTATCAACTTGTAATACGAGCGCAACCCGCCTTGCGCAAAAGTCTTACTTCTAGGGGGGTTAATGCTCGAGCGGGAGCAATAAATACTGCTCCACTTGTAATATGGTCCTAAATGTTTAATTTCGCCTGCTTTTCCTGCAATTAAAAGGTACATGAAACCCAAACATTTTCATGATTCATGATACAGATAAATCATACAATTTTCAATAACATTCCTATTTACTTCTATCATTGGATTTACTTTCTTCTTTTTGTATCCTTTGTTGAAAAGCATACCTAGGTGAGCTCAGGAGCTGGGAGCTAGCTGCTGATTGGTAGCTGCACATATATACCTCTTAGCATTGGCTTATGGATGTGTTCAGCTAGTTCCCAGTAGAGCATTGCAGCTTCAACAAAGGATACCAAGAGAAGGAAGCACAATTGATAATATAAGTAAATTGGAAAGTTGTTTACAATATCCTTTGGGCTTACTCTTTAAATTGTGACATGTAAGTATGCGGGCTGGTGGGATGCCATTCTTTCCTCTGTCGTTGTTTACTTCAAAGTGGGGTTCGGGGAAGAAGGGACCTAGAGGATACAGCAATTCCAATACCAACCACCGGAGAGTGGTGAGTGCATTAAAGGGACACTGAACCCAAATTTTTTCAGATAGAGCATGAAATTTAAGCAACTTTCTAATTTGCTCCTATTATCAATTTTCTTTGTTCTCTTGCTTTCTTTATTTGAAAAAGAAGGCATCTAATCTATTTTTTTGGTTCAGGACCATGGAAAGCACTTGTTTATTGGTGGGTGAATTTATCCACCAATCAGCAAGAACAACACAGTGTGTTCACCAAAAATGGGCCGGCATCCAAACTTACATTCTTGCATTTCAAACAAAGATACCAAGAGAATGAAGACAAATTGATAATAGGAGTAAATTAGAAAGTTGCTTAAAATTGCATGCTCTAGCTAGGTAGGTTCCGGTGGAGGAGGAGCAAGGTGTGTGCTGCAGCTGCTGCTTTGCTCGACACTCCAGTCCTATAGCTCTTAGGCGGTGAATTCTCGCGCCTTACCCCACGGTTGGGGCTGCCTTACTGGACAGAAGGAGAGATCATCTCGGGAACCTAGAAACAGTGACTTTTCATCACACTGTCTCGGCAAATAGGTCACCTGGAGAGACCTGGAACTTAGTCTAATTGTCATAACAGACGCTTAAAGGGGCTGAATTGACTTTTTCTTTTGCTACAGACTAACTCTGTTTCCTCCTGAATATATATATTTGTTTAAAACATAATGTATAGGGGACAAATGGTAAATATAAATGAGAATACATATTTTATAATATTATAACTTACTAATGGTGCAGACCCTATATAATGAAATATAATCAGACTATAAGAAGAGAAATTGAACATCTTAATAAATGTGCCATAAAAAGATAGGGAATCAAGCGCTCTTTTGAATAATAAAATATGTTCAATATTTATTGCTGTCTCATTTAGGAGACTGTTATCTCAGATCAAGTATAGGATACACTTTCTCTGTGTATTATAGATAAGAATTCTACTATAAAACAAATTGCAATATATATAGAGTCATGTGACTTACAAAATCATAGCCTGAATCGAGTCATAACCTTTTGTGTATACAAAGTGGTAGAAATCCTTACCTTATGCAGTGCACTGCTAACACTAAACCCCAGCTGCACACAGTACCCCCAGTGAAATTCTAGGAGCAAAACTGGGCAGGTTCGATATAGGGATCTAAGTGTTGCGTGTCACCCCTAAGGTATCTTAAACAAACCAAAACAAACGTTGGGCTATTACACAAGAATGTCCTAATGTTTGGCACAATAACTGAGTATACACAGTATATGTAAAATACACCTTACACAGTGCGCCGCTAACACTACACCCCAGCTGCACACAGAAACCCCCTGAAAAATTCTAGGAGCTATATCTGGGCAGGTTCGATATAGGGATCTAAGTCACCCTTAAGATGTACTAAGCAATAACATACAATTCCAAGGCTCTAATGCTTGCTTACAAAAAATGCATAAACAAAGATACAAGAAAACTGCACTTAGGATGATACAAGTGTAAGAGAGTTTATAATACTCCAAGTAATTCAGTCTCTGCACAATCAGGTCTAAAGAATATGTGACCCTCCACTTTGTGGTATTAAAAGAGACCAAATGAAAACAAATATGTGATTTTTCAAAGTGTCAATAATCGAGTCCGGCATTGGATAACAGAATCACCTGACGCTACCCAGACGAGGAAGTTCGCTGTTAACACACGCCTCTACAGCTTGGCGTTTTCTTTTTTCAAAGGCTGTTGTTGCTGCTTTTACATGGATAAGTTCATCTTTGGTGTCAGAATGGATTGCCTCTTGGACTGAACTTTTAACACAGATAAGTGGTCGAAATCGTACCGTTTACACCGCACTCGATTATTGACACTTTGGAGAATTTGTTTAAGATACCTTAGAGGTGACACGCAACACTTAGATTCCGATATCGAACCTGCCCAGTTTTGCTCCTAGAATTTCACTGGGGGTACTGTGTGCAGCTGGGGTTTAGTGTTAGCAGTGCACTGCATAAGGTAAGGATTTCTACCACTTTGTTTTTTTTTTTTTATATTTCTTTTTATTGTAACCAGCAACCAATACATAAACATTCAATACAACGCATACGCCACACAGGACTTAGTACAATTTAAGATGTACAGAAAAAAGAAAGCATTTTGGCGTACATTGAAAAACAGACATAAAGCAAAAAAAAAAATATTCATCGCCAACATGTAGCAAATTCACTGTCCTGCATGGTTTGCTGGAATTTTTTACCTTTTAGTAACTTAACACAAAAACTATAATAAACACTCTATTATAAAATTACCTAATAATAATTTTCTTTGATTATGAAAACCCATAATCACAAAGAAACAAAACAAACAAACAAAAAAAAAAAAACAAAAAAAAAATTCCCCGTGTGAGGGGATCTCTCACTCGGGCCCCCCGCGTCCGGGTCCGACTACCCCCTCCCTCCTCCTCTACAATTACATACTAGACTTATTTCTGGTAACTCTCATACATCCACTTCCCTTACAGTTGAAAGCCAACTTGTAGGAAACACATTGGATATAACCAGCTCGGCAAACGAGATGGAATTCAAAAAGGGGGCTAAGATCCGTCTTTGTATAGAAAGTGGATAGGATTTAATCACAGGTAGCCAGTCTAGCAAGAAGATTTTTATCTTTGCTTCTGTTGAAAAGATTGTATGATATGATTCATATAGTATCTGGTATTGTATTTCCTTAAGAAATACTGAGAAACTGGGTGCCACGTGGTCTTTCCAGCTCTTCAGGATTAAATGTCTTGTAATTAAAATAATAATATTCAGAATTTTAGAGTGCCTTTTAGATCTATAATCAGGGCTTGTAAGAAAAAATATGTCCACCGCTGTATACTTATTGTAATCTTGATAATATTTACTATACCAAAACCAAATCTTTAACCACAATTGCTGTATTTTCGGGCACGACCAGAACAGATGTAGGATATCTGCTTTAGGAAATACACAGCGAGAGCAGGCAAAGCTTTGTAGAGGATAGAACCTAGACATTTTCTCCGGTGAGAGATAATAATTATTTAGAAGTTTCATATGTGATTCTTTCCATGTTGTAGATACCAATACCTTATCTATCATCCCAAAACTCTGTTTTATCCTATTCTGTTCTAGGTCTGGAAAATACCGCTTCCAAGAGATGTATAGATTATTTTCATGTAGATCCCCTTGCTTGGCCAACATAACATCATAAATTAAAGAAATTGGTGTAAATCCTAACGCAAATCTACGTATGATATTCGTGATATCTGACCAATCCAATAAAGCTTTGCTATCCCATTTCTGTGTAAAAACAAAATGTCGCAATTGGAAGTAAGCATATAAATTTGAAGTTGGAAGATTAAACTTCTGAAATAATGCTTCTGAGGTCATTAATCTATCATGACCAAAAATTTGACATACATAAGAAATACCAAGCTCAGCCCACTTTCTAAAAACCCCTTGAGCAATACCTGGAAGAAATTCAGGATTTCCTATAATGGGAAGAAACTCCGAAAATGCTGGGGATACCTTCAAGTAGTTACATATCTTCTGCCATGCAATGACAATGTTTTTTATCTACCTTAATTTCATAATATTAAGAGGTAGTTTCTTTAATGGGCAATGCAAAATAGCCTTAAGTGCGAAGGGGGTAACTAAAAATGTCTCTAAATCTAATGCAGTGAAACGATTTAATTCTGTGATCCATTCAAAGGCAATTTTAACCAAGGAGGCCCAATTATAAAGTCTTAGGTCTGGTAGTGCTAGTCCTGCCGTCTCCCGTTTTAACATTAATTTTTTGAGCGCAATACGAGGTTTCCTTTTCCCCCAGATAAAGTTAGACTGCCATCGTTGTAGATCTAATATATCCTTATTGGATAAAAATAAAGGGAGATTTTGAAGCAAATACAATATTCGGGGAAAAATAATTGTCTTTATCAAATTGACCCTAGAAGTAAGGGAGATAATTATTGAGGACCATAAATCCAAGTCAGTTTTAATTTTTTGCAGTAGCGGGCCATAGTTCAGCTTATACCAAGTTTCAGGGTTTCTATGTAAGATAATACCCAGATACCTAAAACAATCAACCATTTTAAATGGATGTGGCAGTATATTTAGCCTAGATTCAGAAAAAAACAATAATTCACTTTTGCTATAGTTAATCTTATACCCTGAGAAGGAGGAAAAAAAATCGAACAGCCGCACTATCAAGGGGATAGATTTATGCACGTTATCTATAAATATCAATAGATCGTCTGCGTACAATAATATTTTTAAAGTATGACTCCCCATCAATAACCCAGCTAAACTATCCCTTAGCAGAATTGCAAATGGTTCTAATGCCAGGTTGAATAATAAGGGCGACAGCGGGCAACCCTGTCGCGTCCCTCTTCTCAACTCAATCTTAGGGGATGAAATACCATTGACACATAGATAAGATATAGGGGCATTATAAAGATTACGAATAAATTGCAGAAATTGATTCCTAAAACCAAATTTCTGCACTGCCATAAATAGATAATTCCAGTTGACTGCATCGAATGCTTTTTCAGCATCGACCGTAAGTATAGCTCCCTCGCAATACCTTTTATATTCTCTTCCCTTTCTATCTAAGTTCCAGATATAATCCAATACTGCCGTAACTTGACGAATATTTCTAAGCGAATTTCTATTTTTCATGAATCCTGTCTGATCTAAATGTATAATTTTATCTAGAGATATCATAAGTCTAGCAGCTATAATAGATGTCAATAACTTATAGTCTGCGTTAAGTACTGATATGGGTCTGTATGCCCCAGGGTCCAAAGGGTCTTTGCCTTTTTTAAAAATTAAGGATATACGAGCTGCGGTAAAGTTGCTGGACATTTTATTTCCAGCAGAAAAATAATAGTTAAATAAGCTACCCAGGGGAATTCTCATTTCTTCTGCTAGCATTTTGTAAAATTCAACTGGGATGCCATCTGGCCCCGGAGTCTTATTACTATTTGCTGCTTGGATCGCTTTTAAGATCTCTTCCTCTGAAATTGGTTGATTTAAAGCCTGAAGTTCCTCCTCCATAATACTAGGTAACTTAACTTTCATCCAGAAATCTGTAAAATTATCAGAGTTCACTTCTGTTTCTGAATATAATTGCTGATAAACATTAAAGAATATTCTATTAATATCCACCGAATCCGTATATATGGTGTTCTCATCTCTAATGGCTGATATACGGTTCTTATTTTTCCTAATTTTGACCAATGTAGCAAGAAATTTAGCCGAATTACCGTAACTGCCCTTAAATTGATATTTTATTTTCTGTTCTTCCTGGTGTGATCTTTTCCTAAGAAATATATCCCTCTCCCTTCTAACCTTGCAGTACTTATCCCAATTTTGAGGAGATCTATGAATACAGTAGTGTCTAAAAGCATTTCTCGTTTGTGCAGCTAACTGCAATTCGTATGCTAACGTTTTTTTCCTCCAGATAGAAAGATAGGACTTAATGTCCCCTCTTATTACCGCTTTCGCAGCTTCCCAAAACACCTCAATTTTATTAAATTGGGCGATATTGAATGTTGTATAATCCTTCCATTTCTGTTTTAAAAAATTAATAAATCTTGGGTTATTAACTAAGAACCGGGGGAAAAAAAATGAGTGAGCCTGGCCTTTTACAGATGATGCTGTCAACAGAGTAACTGAAACTATCGCATGGTCAGATATAACGATATCTTCAATACTTGCCTCTGACCTACAGGTAGCCAATAATTTGGAGATAAAAACTATGTCTATTCTAGAAAAAGTTTTATGAACTTTTGATTCACATGTAAAATTTTGTTGATCCGGATTTTTCAACCTCCAAATATCTACTAGCCTTAATTCATGAATAAATTTCTTAAAAAATTTTGCACTATTTTGGTATTCCCTGCTATTCTTTGACGACAGTCTGTCCAATTCGGGACAGATGGACATATTAAAGTCCCCCCCTAAAATTAAATTCCCTCCTGAGAAAGGGAATAACTTTTGTTTAATTTTATTCCAGAAATCTGCTGAAAATGTATTTGGTCCATAAACATTACATAGAACAAAATCACGTCCATTCAATTGTATATGTAGGATAATGTATCTACCCTCTAAATCCACTTGAATGTTATTAATTTTATGATCTAAATTTTTGTGAAGTAAAATTGCTACTCCCGAACTTCTTTTCACTGCAGGGGCAGCTACTAATTCACCTATCCATTTACATTTTAACTTAGATAATTCTGCTTCCTTTAAGTGTGTTTCCTGTAACATAACAACATCTGGGTTAAATTTCGCTAGATACTTAACAATAAGTTTACGCTTCCTGGGGGAGGTAATACCCCCCACATTCCAGGACAAAATTTTTAAATTAACCGATATTGTTGTCATCTAGCTCCTATCCAATATACCACCAAAGACCAATAGATAGAGGAGGGCCGACCCGGAGCGGAAGAGTCCAAGCGAGAGAGAGAGAAAAAAAACAAAAAAAAAACGACACACACATAAACTAAAAATACCTCTTCCTAAATTAAAAAACAAATTAAACTGATTCATTGTTATATATACAATAATTGAGCAGAATAACCAGGTTTTATAACAAGAATAAACCATGTAGCCATACATTTTCTTATAGACATATCTAATTAGACCATTTCTTTTATAGGGTATATTCACCCTATCCATGTTACCTTTTCAATGTTTATTTAAGAGAGAATATGCCTTTATTGTATAGCCTCTATAAATTCATGTGCTTCTTGGCTGTTATTAATTATCCGCCTAGTATCCTTGTCTTGGACTATAATCCTAGCCGGATATGATGTCCATGCTTTTAAACCTTTCTGAATTATTTTTGTGCAGTATGGCACCATAAGTTTCCTTTTAGCTGAGGTTTCTGGGGAAAAATCTTGAAATAACAGGAGCTTGTTATTATCCAATAAAAAGGTCTCATTTTTCTTATATAATTTCAATAACTCCAACTTATCCTGATACCTTAAAAGCTTAAAAATGCACATTCTACTTCGAGTATGACTACTTTGCCCAGAGTTCCTAGACCCTACCCTATGTGCCCTTTCTACTATTAAAGGAAGTTGGTTTGATGGAATTCCTAGCGCTTGAGGGAGCACAACTGAAGTGAAATTCAAAAGGTCTTCATACTGAGAAGTTTCTGGTAGGCCTACAATTCTAATATTGTTGCGCCTGGAGCGATCTTCCAGATCCTCCAGGCGCAATTGGAGATTCATGATCTTATCATCCTGTTTCATAACTATACTCTCATATGTATTGACTAGATCTTCTAAATCTGAGATTCTACTCTCCGCCTCATTCATTCTTGTTGCAAATTGTTTAACTTCACTAGCCAATGATCCAATTTCTGAGGATATATGATTCAGCTCCTTCTTAATAGTGTCAAACTGTGGAGTGAACATATCTGAGAGTTGTGACAGTAAAGATTGTGTATCTAATGTAGATAAAGATGTGTCTGCCAGCCCTTCTGCAGGGACATCTGTATTCTTATTCCTCCTGTCTTTTATTTTTGGAGGCATCTTAGGAGAATTTTGCTTAACTTGAGAAATATATCTATCCATAGGCATTTAAAAAAGTGTAAATAGGTGTAAATAAGTGAAAATTATATGTTAATTTCAAAAATCTTATAAACTCATCAGAGCTAATGTGACACAAGCAAAACGTGAAAGAAAAAAAAAAAAAAAAAAAAAAGAGAGTGAAAAAAAAAACGGTGATCAGGGTAGTCAAAGGTAGCCTAACTATCCATGTGTATTCTTGTCCTTGCCCCCTTTTTTTTTTTTTTTTCTTTTTTTATTATATAAGTGCACTAAGTGAGTGAATATTCAGAGCCTTTATTCTAAACCACAAATGTTCTATCCTGCAGACAATGAGGAATATAACGTTCTACAAGAGATATATATATTTCTTTTTTTTTTTTTTTTTTTTTCCTACCTTCCCCTTCTTTCAAACCCAATGCCCCAGTTTATTACTTAGTAAGGGTGCAGAATTAAATAAGGGCAATAATCTTATATTGCAATGTTTCGAAATTATTTCACACCAATGTACATATATGCATAAAGGCAAATAAGAAGAGGAAGAGAAAAGGAGATCATCCCTTTGTCAAAGCATAACATGTTCAGCCCTGGGATATAACAAAAAGTTCTGTCAATAAAAACTGCAAAAACATAAATATTCAGAAAACCAACTCAGAATAAATTATCTGATACTTGCAGTGTCCCAATCTGCAGCCACAGCTTCAAAGAACCTGTAGATTTTGCTAGCTAGGTAAACAAGCCAGCTACCGTCCACCAGGTATTTTAAATGACTGCCTTCATAATACTGTCCAGCGAGTAGGATGAAAAGAGCAGTTATACTGTGGGTGGCCTTTTAACACTCTAAGGCCTCCCCTGGTTTTAACCAACCGGATAATAGAAAAGTACCTGTTAAGCCAGCTTACTTCAGCTATGTTCCCATCTGTGTTTCTCGGGTAATGCTGCAAACAAGCTGTTTTATAAACTTGCTTTTTTCTTTTTTTTTAGCAGGTTAAGATTTTCCAATGGGTGCTACTGCATACTGCTGTATCTTCCTCTTGCATATAGTAGTTACTATTACTGTAACCTCCACCTCCTTGGGGTAATCTCCAGGCAACCTGTTAGCTGTATTCCGCCTGTGTATCAGCCAAAAACCTCCTGGCCCGGTGGATAACAGCGACTTCTGTATCGACTCCTTCACCGCGAGGAGGAAGCGCCACTAGCGGGTCCCTCCGCCCAGTGGAAGCCTCGACCTACCAGCGGCTAAGATATATGGTGTATCCACCGGCTCTTACGGCTCCATCTATCTCGGCGGTCCGCTTTAATCAGTTGCCGCCAGGCTTTGTAGATCCACAGCGCTCAATTTGCGCCCCTTCAGAGTGGAGTGTGTGGTTCCTTACCACTAGGCAAAAACCGCCAACTCCGGGACTGTTCCAATGCTGGGGCTTCAGACGCAAGCCTCACTCCCCGACTCTCTCCCAGAACCAGGCTGGGTAAGCGGGTCTCAGCAGAGGGTAAACGCTGTCTTGGTAGGGCGACTCGTAGCCACCATGGAGCTGCGCAGCAAACAGCGTGTCTGTCAGCTCCTCCCTCACCGGAAGTCCTCAGGATTTCTACCACTTTGTATACACAAAAGGTTATGCCTCGATTCAGGGTATGATTTTGTAAGTCACGTGACTCTATATATATTGCAATTTGTTTTATGCTTTGTATTATATTAGAATTCTTATCTATAATACACAGAGAAAGTGTATCCTATACTTGATCTGAGATAACAGTCTCCTAAATGAGACAGCAATAAATATTGAACATATTTTATTATTCAAAAGAGCGCTTGATTCCCTATCTTGTTTATGGCACATTTATTAAGATGTTCCATTTCTCTTCTTATAGTCTTTGATTTTATATATATATATATATATATATATATATATATATATACTGTATATATATATATATATATATATATATATATATAAACACACATTATAGAGGTTTGTACCTTTTTAAAAAAATGAATGTTAGTGGTCCACGGGATTCAAAATTGTGAGTTTAGTAGTCCCTGAGGTCCGAAAGGTTGGCGACCCCTGCTCTAACACATACAAGTATTTTTTTTCTGCAATTGTACCTTTAAGAAGAACATAGTAAGAAAAGAACAAAAAAAATATATCTTGGGGAACTGGCTGTTTGTTTGCCATTGAGTAATGAGCGTAGGGTGATTAAGCAAATGGTATGACCTATGCAATGTACAGTGGCTTGGTTAAAAAAAAGAAAAACATAACAAATCCTTATTGTCTTGGGATCAGGAGAATTTTATAATATAAATGCAACAGTCCTGCTGCTTCTGATATATTTTAAGACACACAGAGCAAGATTTATCATTGATGTTCTATATTTGTGCCTAAATATACAGTTTAGAATTAATGCCCTTATTTATCATTTTAAAATGTGCCTAAAATTGGGCAAGTTTGACTGTAAAATTCTCCTACTTGGTTCACGATCGCCTAAGCACCAAAACAAGGTTAAATTAGAGTGTCGCAGTCATATTTTCTATAGTACGCATTATCAACCCAACTAGTTAATTATTTAACATTTGTATCACCCTATAGAGAACTTAAAGTTCTCCTACAAATGCCTGCACCTAAAGGACTACTAAATACAGTAGAACTGCATAATTAACAAGTGCATAATGAAAAGACAATGCAAATACATTTACTCTGAATTTCAAAAAAGCAGTAGATTTGTTTCTAGCAAATACATTTTGTCATCCATTTCCCAGCTCCCAGTCTCATGTGACAGACATCATCCAATCACAGACTAGTATACGTATACCCTGTGAGCTTGTGCACATGCTCAGTAGGATCTTGTTCCCCAGAAAGTATGTATATAAAAAGACTGCGCAAACATTAATAATGGAAGTAAATTGGAAAGTGTCTTAAAATTGCTGCTCTATCTGAATCATAAAAGTTTATTTTGACTTGAGTGTCAGTCCTTTAATGTCTCCATAAGCACTGTGGAGAACAGCTTTTCTTTGTGTTGTGATCACATCATGAAATTCTTCTTCATGTTGGCAAGAATTTCTGTTGCAAGGCGCCTGGAAAGGCCAAAGGATGAGGAAGCTTTGCCCTTGGAAAGATGCCATCGGGTGGTGAGGGTATTCCTACTCCGTTGCTGCCTGGACGCATTAGCAGATCACAAAATCAAGCAAATATTTTGTATAAAAAAGGGATAGTAACCAGAATCTGTATGTCCTATAGAACATGGGCACTCCCAGGGATGCTAAAATTACCAACAATACAGTATAAGTAATGCATCTATGGTATCCAATAGGCTTGTCATAATGAACAGAATTATGTGGATGAGTAAACTGGACATTTCTTCCACTGTTTTTTTTATCCACTGTTTGCAAAAGCCATAAAAATATGTTCTATAAAAGGTCCCAAAAATGAGATAAAAATAAACGCAAAAAAATAAATACCATGCTTCATTTATATGGGTATTTCAGCAAATTTCAGCAAACAAGATTTACACAGAACTAGCGATTACCCTTATTTTTAATAACTTAGGCGCATATACTAATTAGGAAGGATACATTTATCATTAGTTTGCCTGAGCTCGCCTTTTGAAAAGGGTAAATAAATACTACTAGTTTTTGATAAATTTAGGCGCACAAGCACGCCTCACCAAAGGCATATTACAAGTGGTAAATTATGTGTTGTATTCAAGTTCAACACGTAATAGCGCTATAAAATGTAACGCTCTTGAAGATCTGCAATAAAGTCTTAAGGCTAACATATATGCAGAACAAAATATCATGTATTCAAATAAATTATTTCACTATTTGACCATTGGCTGTAGAACAAAATTGCATGCTCTAATTTGTACATACGGTTAGCTCTTTCAAATATGCAGATATTCAGATATTGGGGTAAATATACCATCCCTGCTGAGTGACAGGTTCGCAAGTAGTGAACCTGTCGCCTGCAATCGCCATTTGCAATGTTTTATCACACGGCAATGTTGCCCCCAGCTCCAGAACAACCAATTGTGCTAGAGCAGTGCATGTCAATCACTGTAGCAGTGATTCATTTCTCCACTTCTAAGGAAAAAAGAAGCAGTTTTTGCTCCATAAATATGAGGTAGCAGGTTATGCTTATGCAAACCTGTTCCACATAACCGATAAAACTGCGAAAATGTTCTTCACATAGAAGAAAATGTTCTTTTTTATTTATATATATATACACACATACAGTATATGATAATGTTAAGGTAAAATATATATCTATATGAATATATACAGGTAAAGATATATACAAATATATATAGGAATATCCATTTCAAAATACAAAGAACATTTCCCTTACATAAAGAACTTTGGAATGTTATATATTTACCGTAAATACAGAGTAAAACACATTATTAAATATTATATAATTATTATTTAGACACATATATATTCTAGCTCTTTGCTGTCAAATGCATGTCTCACTCACCAATCGAGCACAAATTTAGATTGCGGTCGACCTAACGTGTTTACTTTCAACTTGTAGTAAGCACGCAAGTTAGTGCGGGCATGATATTTCAATATTGCACATGCGCTAGCGAAAGCGCGCCACTTGTAATCTAGCCCTATATATTCTGCAGCTTTTAGTTACAATTTTACTTAGGTTTTATGATCTTAAATCCTATAATACTAAGGGGCCCATTTATCAAAGGGCTTGCTGACCTGATCCGACACTGCGGATCAGGTCCGCAAGACCTCGCTAAATGCGGAGAGCAATACGCTCTCCACATTTAACATTGCACCAGCAGCTCACAAGAGCTGCTGGTGCAACGCCGCCCCCTGCTGACTCGCGGCCAATCGGCCGCCAGCAGGGAGCTGTCAATCAACCCGATCGTATTCGATCGGGTTGATTTCCGGCGGTTCCTGTCCGCCTGCTCAGAGCAGGCGGACAGGGTTATGAAGCAGCGGTCTTTAGACCGCTGCTTCATAACTTGTGTTTCTGGCGAGTCTGAAGACTCGCCAGAAACACGGCCCTTCAAGCTCCATACGGAGCTTGATAAATGGGCCTGCAGATGTCTTCATCAAGGATGTTATGTGGATCAAACAAAAATAAAGAAGGGGTGGCACAAGCCTACAAAAGATAAGCACCCCAGCAATACAGGATTTTTTTAGTTTGCAATGATGTACAGCTAACATATACATGTGAAAAAGGGCCACAAATATATATGGTCAGTTACCCTGCAATGTATAATAGTTTACTAAAAAAGAAAAAAAAACCCTATGGGGTATATTAATGCCCCTGTTTCCACGCAAAAGACCGCTGCTCCATAACTTGTCCATCTGCTCTGAGGCAGCGGACAGAAATCAACCCGATCGAATACGATCGGGTTGATTGACACCCCCTGCTAGTGGCCGATTGGCCGCAAATCTGCAGGGGGCGGCATTGCACCAGCAGTTCGCAAGAACTGCTGGTGCAATGATAAATGCCGACGGCGTATGCTGTCGGCATTTATCGATGTGCAGCGGACAAGGTTACGCTACATTGTATCATGTCCGCTCGCACTATGATAAATATACCCCTATATGCGCATATTTTATGCTTACATTACTTGATTCTAATACCTAATACATGAAACAGTTATTTCCAGATTTTCTAATTTCTCTAAAGTAAATAATGGTAAAGCCAAAGTCACAGTTCACCTAAGGTGCCAGGAACACATTGGCTTGCCCTATTTGTATGTCCAAATCATTAACCTTGGCAAGGTATATAGGAAAATCCAGATGTTATAGATACCAGAAAGCACACAAGTGACAAATCACACACACGTGTGAGGGTCTACTTGAGACAAGGAATCATTATTGGTTTAAAGGGACACGATTCAGATAGTGCATACAATTTTAAACAACTTTCCAATCTTCTTCTATTATCAAATTTGCTTAATTATCTTTGTATCCTTTTTTGAAAGGGTAAAAATGGACAACTGGGAACTAGCTGAACACATTGATTGACCCAATAAAAAGAGCCATTCATGTGCAGCCACCAATCAGCAGCTAGCCCCCTGTATTGCATTGTTACTCCTGAACCTACCTAGGTATGATTTTCAACAAAAGATACCAAGAGAATTAAGCAAATTTGATAACAGAAGTAAATTCAACAGTATTTGAAAATTGCAAGCTCTATCTAAATTATAAAAAGTTTAATGTTAATTTTACAGTCCGTTTAACCTTAGTGGTAACATTGAATATAACATTTTGGGATTCTTATCACCTCTGAAATTATATGGCTAAATAATCCAACCCTTTCTTAAAGGGACTTTCTGGAGAGAAAAATGCATTATTTTGTAACAAATTACAATATGTTACTCTGGGTTTAACCCCTTTTGGGTCAGGATATGAACATACAACTGCTTCTGATTGGTTAAAAGGACATGCAAAACAAAATAAAATGCTGTTAGTTCAGGTAGAACATGTGATTTTAGGAAACTTCTCAATTTACTACTCTTATCAAATATAATTTGTTCTCTTGGTAGCCTTTCTTGAAAAGCATATCTATGTAGGCTCAGCAGCAGCAGTGCACTACTGGAAGCTAACTGGTGATTAGTGGCTACATTTATTTGCCTGTTGTCATTGCCTCCCAATAGTGCATTGCTGTTCTGGAACTTTCTTTAAAGGGACAGTCAACACCAGAATTTTTGTTGTTTAAAAAAAAAGATAATCTCTATATTACCCATTCCCCAGTTTTGCATAACCAACACAGTTATATAAATACACTTTTTACCTCTGTGATTATCTTGTATCTAAGCCCCCTTATGTCAGTTCTTTTGACAGACTTGCTTTTTAGCCAATCAGTGCTCACTCCAGGGTAACTTCACGTGCACAAGCTCAATTTTATCTATATTAAACACATGAACTAATGCCCTCTAGTGGTCAAAATGCATTCAGATTAGAGACAGTCTTCAAGCTAGAATTAGCTTTCAACTAAGAATACCAAGAGAACAAAGCAAAACTGGTGATAAAATTAAATTGGAAAGTTGTTTAAAATTACATTCCCTATTTAAATCATGAAAGTTTTTTTGGGACTTGACTGTCCCTTTAACTATGTGTTTATCGCCTTTCCAGGGGTTAAAGTTATATACAAGCAATAATAAAATGCTCTAAACATAAGAGTATTTTCTTTCTGCAACTGTATACCCCTTTAAGAATATAGTAAGAGACGAACAACAACAAAAAATGTTGTGGAACTGGCTGTTTGTTTGCCATTGAGTAATGAGTGCAGGATTATTAAGCAAATGGCATGCCCTATGCAATGTTCAGTGGCTTGGCCAAAAGAAAGAAAAACATAACAAATCTTGAAGGTCTCGGGATCAGGGGAATTATAAATATAAATGCAACACTCCAACAGCTTCTGGCACACTTGGAAACCCACAATAGCAATTACTCCAGAGGTTTCATCTAAGATACTTTAAATGAATGTGTGATAACTTTACAAATTTAGAGTCATTTAGATTATGGCACCTGTCTGTTAAACAAGGGTCGTATTATACTACAGTTGTAAACTTATCAACTGGTAGAACAAAAAAAATGTAGGTTTTTATTGTTATTACCTGCTGCTAAGGATGTGAACTCCTCTTAACGGCTTAGATGCTTGAGAGGGGTGCAACACAATGCTTCACATGTTGCTTGGGTACATTAAAGGGACATTAAACACTAAATACACGCTAGATAGAATGATACATTCAAAGAAAAGATTAGTCCATGAGTAACATGTAGATGTATTTTTAAAGTTTCATTAGTTGTTTAAAAAGTGACAAAATAAGTGTAAAGTTTTAGTGTCTATAAAACACTGGGAGCTGCCATGTTGTAACTTGTGTTACCTTCTCTGCTGTGGCCAATTAGAGACAGTTATAAATAGGTCACTAGAGTGTGCAGCCAATGGTTGTGCTGGATTTAACAGAGTTCTGCACTTCCATTTCTAACAGGAACTGAAAAGCTCACAATTTCAGAATGGAATTACAGGCAAAGAGGACAAAATAAATAATGAAAGTATATTGCAGAGTTGTTTTATTATATACAATTTATCATTTTATATTACCATCTCAAATTGTTTAATGTCCCTTTAATGATGGTGGCAACCCACCACAGAGATTGACCGTTATTGTAGTGCCCCAGCCCAGGCCTGTGTAAAATATATATATATATATAATAACACCTTGTAATTACACTATAAAATAATCACAGTTCAGATTAAAAAAAAATAGGAATAGTTACACAAACATCTAAAGGGAAATACATTTAAGGTGTTCCAAAATTATCATTGTTCATTCAAATTAAAATGCAACTCAGCTCTCTGGCAACTGAGGGGTTAACCCTAACTATGGCTCTAACCATAACATAAACACTAGCTCTATCCCTCTAAGTCCTAATTACCAAAATATTGCCAGACTGGCTCGCTAAAGACCACAACATTCTTGCACCAGAGTATGATGGGCAGTGAGAACTCAGTATAGTCAGCATCTCCACCCTAGACATTCCATCTGCCAGATTGTGGTTAACAGTATAGCTGAATACTTTCAAAATTATAACCTTTGATTTTGCTGTCCTTTTTTTTTTTTTTTTTTTTTTTGAAAAATGCTTTCCTTCTCGCAGGCATTAAACGGAAGACAGAAATGCTGAGTGTAAGTAATTAAGTATAGAAATAAAATCTGATTACTCAGTTATAACAATGGTATTTAATATAGGCCTTATTGTGAAAGCTATGACCTTGTAAAATGTGCTGTTAGAACAAAATGTTAAGGTTGATTAAATGAGATCAGAACAAGAAGAGATTTGCTGGGACATAAATAAAATCAGACCCAGTACAGATTGTGGATTGAGAGTCTAGACATGAAGATAGGCACACAAATATTTTATTTATTATAAGCGCAACTTTATTTTCAGTATATTTTTAAATGGTGTGTATATGTATGTGTATATATATATATATATATATATATATATATATATATATATATATATATATACAGTATACAATTTCACATTTTGTGCCTAACCCCTTAAGGACATAGATGTTCCCTGTATATCACGTGTCCAAAACGTTTGGACCCCTGTAATAGTGCAGGTCTGATCGACAGTGATATTAATGCATGTCTCACTCATTCGGCAATAGCTCAATGAGACCCGCACTATTTAACACCTTAGACTAAAAATGACAGCTGACGTACAGGGTATGTTGACTGTCATTAAAAGATTAGATGATAATTCTACAGAGTTGTCCAGCCAATCAAATGCAAGATAAAAACTACAGAAATGTTATTAAACATATTGAGATTATACTATAAAACAATACATTATGTGTAGGAAATCAATTTTGCTATGTAAGTGCTTACAGTATTTATCTTTTCTTGTAATTTAATTTTTACAGTCCCTGTTAGAAGTGGAAGTGATCAATGGTATATTTTGACACTTTGATTGGCTATACACGCTAGTGACCCCTTTATTACTGTAGCTAATTGCCCTAATGAGAGAACAAAGCCTAAGTTACAACATGGCGGTGTACATTGCTTACAAACTTACACATTTATACAAATGTACCAACATATGTATGGGAAACTATAACTGGCAATAATAAATATTTGTTCCTCCTTCTTACATAGAAGCTTGTAAATAAACTCTCTCATGGTATAGGTAACCATTACATTTTTGTCCAACAGATCTGCTAATATAACAAATAACAAATGTACCAAATAAAATTAACATAAATAAATGTATTCCTTTAACTAGGTGTTTGCCTTTTAATTTTGTTAGCTACACACATTTCACTTTTATTTTAAAACTGAAATATTAAAAAGGTTTTATCTAGTGAGCCATCATCTCTTGTATTTCACCTATTTACAGCTAGTCACTTAGATTTGTGCAGATCATGCATTTAAACAAACATACTCTGGTTACTAAGAAAACAAGTCAATTACCCCACAAGCTATAAATGATTAAACAAATAGTTATGTAACAATGAGCAGGTGATATGCAAAGCACTTGTAAGGAAACTCATTATGTGTCCTAGCATAGTTTCCCACCGTTACAATGACAGGTGAACATTGCTTTTTTATGAGCCCCTTCCTCTGTGTTTTCTGTCTTTCTTTGTACTCTCTTTAGATATCACTATCTCCACCTTCTCTCTTTACGGTGTATTATGGAGTTTATAAATGTGCCCCCTTCCAGCGTGTATTTTGGTCTAGAACATCTAGGCCTATATCTGGGACAGTAGAATTTCAGGGGGGGCACCAGATTTTATCATACTTTTGTTCTCCAAATGTTTATTCATTTTATTGCAATAATCCCGGTACCCAAAACAGCACAAAAACTAGATACACCATTTAGGGGAGGACGGGCAACTTTTGGTCCAGGGAACAAGTAAATACACACACACATACTGGTGGATACCCAGAAGCAGGTGAATGTCAGGAACACCCACCCTCAAACCAAAATAATGTTGTCCACCATGACCTACTAGTAGACTGTAGGTGGGGGCGATACAAAGACTTTTATGAAGGCTTCAAATGTGTTACCTGATGTGCACTGGTTGACCAGACCCCCCCCCCCTTATCCACTCTGTGACCTGCCCCTCCAGGCATGGTTCCACCCACAAAACCCACAAACATGGTCCCACCCCTTCAACCTCCTAAGTCCCAAATACCCAGTCACAAATGTTGGTAGGTATGAAAAACTGACAACCCATCTTTCCAAAAAGAATTTGTCTAATGACCAGAGCTCAAAATATCCACTAGTCCTGGAATAGTAAACAATCACTTTGCATAAGTAACAAATTACACTTTTACCTATCTTTAATATTTGGTGGACTAGTAACTTTTCTCTCCTGACTAGCAGTCAGCAACTTTTCTTCTAGGATAACCTAGTTTGTGGCTTGGTTAATAATTTTGCAGTGGTCTCTTAACTGTTTCCAGAGCTGTATGGCATTTTGTAAAATATTAATTATAATCAAATAAATGTATCACTTTCTTCAGTGTTATTATATTTTATTATAGTTATTCCCTTGTACATAGTGTGCAATTCAAAATTAAATTAATTTAAAATATGCTCAGTGAACCTATGGTAAATTTCCTATCATTGTTAGGCATAGTCAGTAGAATTGTCAGGTACATTTTGCAGCAGAGAAATAAAAGAAGCAGGTTATAGGGTTATAGGAGTATTAATCACACCTATTGATGGTTTCAATAGCTCCAAATTTAAATTGAGTACATTATGATATTAAATACGGTTTCATTCAATGAAATCTCTAAGTTTCTGGTGATTCACAGATGAAGTTCACCAATCAGATGTATTATTTATTTATTTATTTATTTATTTATTTTTTAAATGTAAATCACAGGAGGCCAACAAATTCCTTGTGTAATTCCCACACAGAGATCTTTGCCCATCCAACAACTCAGGGCACATTTTTATAATGCAGAAAAAACTCCAGTGACAATTATTCCATGGGAATAAAAACCATGGGGCCAATTTATCATATTGCGAGCGGACATGATACAATGTAGCGTATCATGTCCGCCGCACATCGATAAATGTTGACAGCATACGCTGTTGGCATTTATCATTGCACCAGCAGTTCACAATGCCGCCCCTTGCAGATTTGCGGCCGCTAGCAGGGGTGTCAATCAACCTGATTGTAAGTTATGGAACAGCGGTCTTTCAGCGGTCTGAAGGCTCGCTGGAAACAAGGAGCATCAAGCTCCATTCGTAGCTTGATAATTCGGCCCCCATAAATCAGGCCTACCTCAGGAAAATCTGATGGTTGGGAATTATGTATAATAAATGCTTCCCAACCATCGGATTTTCCTGAGACAGGCCTGATTTATGTATTTAGCATTGCAAATTCCCACAAAAAAAGAATGAGCACTGTAGAGCAATTAGAGGCAAGTTCAAGATGAGTGTAATTTACTATTCTCTGTTCTCTATCTTTTTTCTGTAGTAGACAAAGATTGTTAGAATGGCTGGAGTAACTTGGGTACTAAGAGAATACAGGGCATAGGATTCCTGGAGAGATATTTGTCTACTTTTTAGTATCTATATATAATATACAGAGTGATTATATGAATAGATGAGGAGCTTATATCAGAGAAAACTGTATTTAAATGGTCAAACAACAAGAAATATACAAACAGTAACTTTGAATATTTTCTGAAACATATACAAATACATACTGTGGGCTCCATCAAGTAGAGGCAGTTTTGGCACCCTTGTCGTGCAGGCTTGCACAAGCAAACTTCCAGCCAATAGTTAAGAAGCAGTGCTCTTAAAGGGACATAATACTCATATGCTAAATCCTTTGAAACTGATGCAGTATAACTTTAAAAAGATGACAGCAAAATATCACCTGAGAATCTCTATGTAAATAAAAAGGAAGATAATTTACCTCACATTCTCCTCTGCTCAGCAGAATAAGTTCTGTGTAAAAAGTTATACTTCAGTTACTGCCCAGCTGCAGGTAAAAAAAATAAAAAATAAAGAAATGAACAGCAGTCAATCAGCATCAGCAGTGCTGAGGTCATGAACTCTTTTACTGTGATCTCATGAGATTTCCCTTAACTCTAATGAGATTTCATTGTAAACTTCCTTAAGCTGAATAGGGAAATAAGATGAGAGTGCACGTAAGCTCGCTCCTTCCGCTGTCCCAGGACAGACATACTGATTTGTTGCTTAGAAGTCCTTTACAATGGGATGTGGCTACTGAGAAACTTCTCATGTAAAATATATTTCTTTTTTACATAGAGATGTTCAGGTGATATTTTTTAGTCAGCTTTTTACAGCTATGCTGCCTCACTTTCAAGTGTTTAAACATTTGGGTATTATGGCCCCTTTAAGATGGTTGTTTCTTAACCTCTCTCCCACCTGACTAATCCAACTGGGGTGATTAAAGGGCCAGTAAAGACAAAATTAAACGTTAATGTTTCAGATAGAGCATATCATTTTAAACAACTTTCTAATTTACTTCTATTTATTTCATTTGCTTTGTTTTCTTGGTATCTTTTATTGAAGAGTAAAACTAGATAAGCTCATAAGAGCTCAGGAGTGTGCACATGTCTTTAGTACTCTATGGCAGTAGTGTTTTGCAGCATTGTATAACAAAGATACAAATAATGTTGCAAAATACTGCTGCCATAGAGTACTAAAGACATGTGCACACTCCTGAGCTCTTATGAGCCTATCTAGTTTTACTATTCAATAAAAGATACCAAGAAAACAAAGCAAATTTGATAATTGAAGTAAATTGGAAAATTGTTTAAAATTGCATGCGCTATCAAATCATGAAAGTTTAATTTTGACTTCACTGTCCGTTTAACATCTTCTGCTTTTTCACAGCAGGGGGCCGCGCTGCACAACCAGCTACTTCTCCAATGATAAATACGAGCAGCTCTATGCGGCCCATTTGCCGTGATCTCAGTTGGACAGGCTCCCTAGTTGGGAACCTTGTCCGTCTGGGCTATAATACATGCATCCCTGTATCTCAAGCAATTTCAGTCAACATTTAAAACAACATTGCCCCAATTTTTAAAATGTCTTCCTTCTTAATCTTCTTTAGCTCATTAAATATTAATTCTATGACATCCTCAACTTTGAAAACAATTTGTTTCCCAGATACAAGAAACCGATCATGCCAACGCTATTAAATCTCAACAGCATTAATAATATTCAAAGTATTTAGATTGTATTTACATGATGGCCTAAAAAAGGCATTTACTAATTGAGCATGAGTTTGTTTCTGTAACTGTTGCATAATTAGAGCACAAGCAATATGATTATATGGAGAACTAAGGAGTTATAGGGTGGAGATACTGGAGGAATTACAGGGAGAGTTTATAACAGCAGTTACTGCAGCTGAGAAAACATTGGATAAAACTTTGCTCATTTAGGCACATGATTCAATCTACCTTTATCCATAATAATTGATGTGATGCAGTAAATAATCTGCCACAGGTGTTTCACATGAATGACCTAAAGACTAAGATAATTATTAACTGAAGTAAAAACAGGAGAGACCAAATCATTTTTACAATCTAGAGAGGACAAACTATTCCTTCAACAGTTTATGATATTAAAGGGAGATAAAAGTGAAAAAAGAAAATGTTCTGTGTTAGAACATTTTAATATTGCACTATTGCTTGCATATGTGTTTAACCACTGTAAAGATGTTAACAATTTGATGAAGTCAGTTTCAGAGCAGCAATGCAATATTGGGAGCTTGCTGCTGATTGGTGGCTAGCTACACACATATCCCTATTGTCATTGGCTCATCAGATGCTCAAACATATTGGAACATTCTTATTTTTTACTTTAAAGTTTTGTAAATCTAAATGAGGACATTAAAATGTGACAAATGGATGTTTTTGCATTTGGTTAGATGAAAACCATATTAAAATATTGAATACAACAGTGTGTCAGGGTCACAGGCTGCCTCACTCAACAGTAGGATTGAGGCTTACCTAGAAAGCCAACAAAGTTGTTGCTCCTCCATCAAGACACCTTCTAGGTATAGTGATGATGTAACTGTTTCCTAATGTTCTCCCATTAATGTGGTGCACCTGCAACATTAACACCTGTGTCCTAACTGGGTACAACCTTATAAATTCCTATAAGACCCTAAATGGATACTCTTGATACTCCAAAAGATCCTATTTCAAGACGTTTTTCAGTAGTGCTCTACGATTCTCTTGTACATTTGTATTTCTCTAACTGATGTTTATCCTGGCTGTGATAGCTGCTACTTTTCTGACTCTGAGTTTTGACCATACTAATAACACCTTACTTCAGACAATTAACCGAATTACAAACACCTGTGCCTACACCCTCAGCCAGAACCTTGTTACATTTCTAATCATTTTGGAAAATTCTCAAGTATGTGTATTATACTTAATGTGATTGCGCATCAGACGGTCTTTAGAAGACTTACCAAAGAAATGGCGCTAAAGTGAGATACTATAAAGGCCACTGTGATGCACAATATGATGTATACATTTAGATTTTGTACGAACCTTAAAGTGAATGTAAATTTTGATGCTAAAGTACCCGGTTTTTAAAAATTTGATTTAAAACAGGGGCACTTTAATTCATCCAAATTTACATTTCACTCCTGTTGTGAAAAAAAACTTACCTTTTAAACTTGACAGCTGCTCCAGCTTCCTCCGGTCGTCGCAAGCCATTTCTGATGTCAGAAATTATGGATGGGTCATCCTCCAATCACGGCTTCCCCCCTGGGGGAATCAGTGTCTGATTCAATGCCGGGATTGGAGGAAGCCGGATTCATCATTTTAGACCCAGGAACAGGCTTTGCAATGGGTGAAGGAAGCTGGAGCTGCTGTCAAGTTTAAAAGGTAAGTTTTTTTTACAGCACGAGTGAAATGTAAATTTTGATGAATTAAAGTGCCCCTGTTTTTAATCAAATTTTTTAAAAAACGGGCACTTTAGCATCAAAATTTACATTCACTTTAATAAATATGTGGGATAATCATGAAAGCAGATTTTAAGCGTGCTGGGAAATCTTTTCTATCTGCAGAGCATATTAGGCATGACAGAGAAGAGAACCTAATTCAGATGTAGAGGCCTAGTAAATAGAACAAAATAATAACATTGTTACTTAGGAAGAATACATAGATACTATAGACAGATTCCCAGATCTAAATGTAACATTAGACTAAAGAAATACAAACTTGTTAGTTAATTTTCCATTCACATACTTTTCTGTGGAATGGTTTGTGGTTTTAGAATGAACAATCTCTAAATACATGAGGGGAATTACCCTGGATTTCCATACAGGCACTAGGAAGCACATTTTTAGATCGATAGATAGAAAGATAGACAAACTGTCTGTACACAATGCACATTATAAGTAGAAAGTATATACAGGGGTTGAAAAATATCACTTTAGTTTACTAGTCAGGGGGTTAAAAGTCACTAGCACAGAGGGAAAAGGTTACCAGTCCACTTAATGTTAAAAATAGGAAAATGACAAAATTTGTACTTTACTCAAATTGCGTACTCATCTGGGGTTAGTGGACAAGTAGAAATAAAGACAGACAGATATAGATAGATAGATAGATAGATAGATAGATAGATAGATAGATAGATAGATAGATAGACAGACAGACAGAGATAGACAGACAGACAGTCAGATGACAGATCCTCCAAAAATAGTATGCACTTAACCCCTTGAGTGCTAACGATGTCTCTGAGCCGTCACAAATTGTCCCAGTCAGGTACTGACGATGGCTCAGAGCCGTCGCTAGCACTCACCCACCTTGAGGGCAATTTGGCGGCTCCCACTGACTCCCACCCCAGCGATCTGGCCTGTATAGTGACAGGCATCGCCGGGGCTTCACGTTTAGCGTGGTGATGTCACACGCAATGTCGTGATGACATCACTGCACAACGTTATTTAAACTTTACAATGAACAATATAGGGAAATGGGGTCATGCTGGTTAGAAGCCTGTATCTCAGGAATCTAAGCAGCTACAGACCCCCAAGACCCACTGTTGGAAAGGTAAAAAAATAATTTAAAAAAAGCTCAAATCCAGCTTAGCACCCAGGTGGGAAATGACTTAGCACTCAAAGAGTTAATTGGATATACAACACACTTCTATGGTTTAACTAGAGCAGATCAGTGAGAAACTGATATTATAGTACACCTGTATAGCACTCACGTTCCTGTAATAAGATTTGGAAAGATAGACACTTTTGAGACTCCTGGATGGAGTACTGGATTCCGATATATAAAATTTAACCTTTAATAGAATTTTTTTTTTAAATCGTACATTCACACAAGGACAAAACCTTTAAAATTAACGTCTGCTTTGAAGATCCATTCATTATCACATAAGGGTAGTAAATATCAAATTAGGGGTGGGAGGATTGCTCGCAACTAGGTGTATCTAAGTTAAATTTGTTTATGACCTTATGCTTAAGCAGCTTGTACACATCGGCTGGTGAAACTCCAGGGTATGAGAATATAGCTTACTTGCGTATCAGCATAGTTGCTAGGTTTCTATGTGTTCTGGGAGTTCTGTTAACTAATACTCTGGCTTCTTCACAAGTTATGATCGTTCTGCACAATACTTATGTGTAAGTGGTAAATATCTCAGATTGAGAGTAGGTATTAACTAGTCTATACCTAGAATTGTTTAAACACCCACTGGTATTGTATATTGGGATAGTTAAACAATGTCAATCACTGTCTCCAATAATAGTTCAGTTGCGATTAGTACATATCAACAGAGAGTAGATTACCCACAAGCCGTTTATATATGATGATCTAATATGTAATAGAGTTAATATATTAATACTCCTTAATCTCCAGCTTTAATGCTCCATACAAATATCATGAGTTAAATTACGGCTCACTATTATTATCGTTTCAATATCGCAAGTTGATAAATACCGGTCATATTATCATAACTAGACATAGGTAGTTTCATTTAAATATAGACTTCACATTTTTCCACTGTCAACCTCGCTGCTCATTTAAAGCAGCTATATCAGTGCTTCTATACTAGATTACAGTTCCCTGTTGAGTAACCCGGTTTTTATAAATATGAGATCGAATTCAAATATTTAGGATGAGCTTTGATACTAAGTTAACCTAGCTTATTGCAACGTTTTCATTTGTTGCCACTTAGTTATATTTGCTGCTGCAGATTTTCAATTTTTTACCTTCTAATGTAACAAAGTAACGCTCCTTGAGGGTATGGATTGTGTGATCACCTTCACAATATTAAGCTAGAAAATAATGCCCTTATGAATCATCGGACAAAATCAATGATCATTTGCTGTCATCTAAACCCTGCTATTAAGAGAGCTGTAATGTATACTTAGAAATACCGGCCTATACCTTTAGATATTTGTGGCTAATATTGTATACTTAGAAATACCGGCCTATACCTTTAAATATTTGTAGCTAATATTGTATACTTGGAAATACCGTCCTGTACCTCTAGATATTGGTAGCTGATATTGTATACTTGGAAATACCGGCCTATACCTTTAGATATTAGTAACTAATATTGTATACTTAGAAATACCGGCCTATACCTTTAGATATTTGTGGCTAATATTGTATACTTAGAAATACCGACCTATACCTTTAGATATTTGTGGCTAATATTGTATACTTAGAAATACCGGCCTATACCTTTAAATATTTTTAGCTAATATTGTATACTTGGAAATACCGGCCTGTACCTCTAGATATTGGTAGCTTATATTGTATACTTGGAAATACCGGCCTATACCTTTAGATATTAGTAACTAATATTGTATACTTAGAAATACCGGCCTATACCTTTGAATATTAGTGGCTAATATTGTAAACTTTGAAATACCAGCCTATTCCTTTAGATATTAGTAATTAATATTGTATACTTAGAAATACCGGCCTATACCTTTGGATATTTGTGGCTAATATTGTATACTTTGAAATACTGGCCTATACCTTTGGATATTTGTGACTAATATTGTATACTTAGAAATACCGGCCTATACCTTTAAATATTAGTAGCTAATATTGTATACTTGGAGATACGGGCCTATACCTTTAAATATTGGCAGCTAATATTGTATACTTAGAAATACCGGCCTATACATCTAAATATTTGTAACTAATATTGCCACATAACTTATGGTTGTAACATTTAGGTAGTTAGTGTGGGATTACCGGCCTATACCTGTGCACAAGTTAAGTGTGCTATCACCCCCAAATATCTCTAACAAAAAGGATAAATGTTTTAAGTACATTAAACTTATGTGAAAGTAACGGAATATCTTAATTATATCTCATAATGCATAAGTGCTTTTGTAAAGTAATTCCGCAAAGGATATTGTAATGGATGCAGACGAGCTAAAATAACACACAACCGCCGTCCCTTCTATGGTTTATTGTGTGACACTTCAGGGTAAATCAACCTCAGCTCTACATACAAAAAAGTGTGTGTTTCTGAGTGTGTATCTATATTAATCTATATAATCATATATTATTTATCATATGTTTCCCACTTTTGCAATGATTTTTCATGTTGTGTCAATTTTTCACATTTAATTTAAATGTGTCATTTTTATGCCTCTAGAATTAGTGTCACGCAATTTTGTTTCCACAGTTACAATTTTCACGCCAATTTACTATTTATGCTTATACACATTATTTCCTGTGGCCATTTATTAGACTTGAGGCGTGTTGAGTGAAAGCTAGTTTTCTATGCTAGATTGACTCCTGCTATTCTGACTTCCTGTCTTGTATCTGATAATTCCTTAGCTCCTGATTTGGTAACTTTTTTCCTAAACTGGTTTGACGTTTGCTTGTTCTTGAATAAACTTCTAGTTTATGAATTGGTGCCGTTCCGTCCCTTCAGATAGCTTCTCTCGTGTTCAAGGTACTATCTGCTGTTTATTATGTTTGGCACATTTGTGCTCAGTACATCAGAAAATACTTTTTTATGAGAATTCTTGAATAAGTTTGGGATCTATATACAACCACTGCAAAAGAAAAAAAAAAGTTTATTACTGTTGTTTTTTTGTGTTTAGCTAATGTATAGGCACTATACAGCCAAAAGGAAAAACTTTC
Source organism: Bombina bombina (assembly GCF_027579735.1). Classification (NCBI taxonomy): domain Eukaryota; kingdom Metazoa; phylum Chordata; class Amphibia; order Anura; family Bombinatoridae; genus Bombina; species Bombina bombina. Next base: position 560,186,564 of record NC_069501.1, on the reverse strand, counting down.
AGAAAATGTAAACACCTTGCTGGAATACTTTTTCAGTTGCCAAACACACTCCACCACTTGCCTTATATGAAGAAATGTATTCAAACTTGATCCCTTAGTAGATATCTTATCTTATCACCTCTGCTGAGGCCAACTAGGGATACATAGGTAGCAGAATTAGGCTTCTGATGAGTTGGATTACATGAAAAGGAGGCAGAAAATAAATAATATAAATATATTGCAAATGTTCTCTGCTATGCTTAATTATATTTGATATATTACAGCCACAAAGTGTTTCCTGTCCCTTTAATTGTTGAAATATACTATTCATATATCAACATGACTTAATGCTCTCTTAAGTGATGGATTGGAATAATAACAGGAGAACTTGATGTTCCTGTTATATTGTGTATGTAATTTAGATAGCATAACCAATTTAGGGCTAAATTACGAGAGGATCGCTATTTTGCTTGAGCGTTAAATTTGATAGGTGGAGGTTTTCTGCACACACTGGATTGCGCACGTATTACAAGTTGAAAGTAAAAAGTTAGAGCAAGAGCAAAAAACTGCTGCGCGCAAAATGTTGAAGTTTAAATATTGTGACCGCGTGAACATATTCTCCCATAGAAGTCAATGGAGTGTGTAATCTGCAAAAAAAGCTAACGCCTATACTCATGTGCTAACCCAACCACATTTATTCAAGTGCACTAAACCCAACATAAATTATTAATATTTAACATTCCAATGTCCTTCACATAGAAGAATATGTTCTATTTATTCTTATATAAATTATATATATATATATATATATATATATATATATATATATATATAGGTAGTCCTCAGTTTACGCCGGCCGGGGTTAGGTTCCAGAAGGAATGGTTGTAAATCGAAACCCAGTTTATAATGTAAGTCAATGGGAAGTGAGGGAGATAGGTTCCAGGCCCCTCTCAAAATTGTTATGCATAACACCTAATACATTATTTTTAAAGCTTTGAAATGAAGACTTTACATGCTAAACAGCATTATAAACCTAATAACATAATCACACAACACAGAATATATAATTAAACTAAGTTAAATGAACAAAAATATTTGCTAAACAGCATTATAAATAAAAAAAATAATCACACAACACAGACTTCACTTGCATTTTTCTGTAAACAGTTCTTTCTATGCATTCCAATCTGGACTGATTTATAGACAGGAAGATCTTGTTCCTTTGAAATCTGCTCAATAGCTCAGGTCTGGTTAAACTGATTAATTTCAGCTTGCTTGGCTTTTCTGCAACACATGCGGACAGCTCCACCTACTGGCTATTTTAATAAATGCACTGCTTTTCAATAGAAGTCACATGACTGGAAAAAAAGGTTGTTATTCTGAAATGGTGTAAATTGAACCGTTAAATATATATATAAAAGAGTTCAAGGGGGATTTGCACTCTCACCTCACCAGGGTGTCAGGAATATCAGTATCCAAGCATAAGTAAAAGATCCGCACTCACTGGCCTTGCAAAAGTTAACAAATTTATTGTGACGTTTCGGGGTTCAAACCGTCCCTTCATCAGACCAAACAAAGTGAACACTGCACAGCCTTTTGTTCACTTTCAGCTAGATAACGCAGTAACGCAGCCATTACGAGTCTTGTCGGTATAGCTGTACCGCAAGCATTTTAGCCTGTAACGCAACATCAATCCCACACTCAAAAAAATTATGTTTTTGCATGGGATTTCCATAGCACCGGTATTACACGTTGTGCGGTGAGGCTAAAATGCTTGCGTTCCAGCCTATACCGACACAATCCGTTCTGCTATCTGAGACCAGTAGTTATGAGTTTTGCGCAACAAAAATGTTTCACAAAACTCATAACTAAAATGTTACAAAGTACACTAACACCCATAAACTACCTATTAACCCCTATTCTGCCGCCCTCTCACATCGCAAACACTATTTGAAACTTATTAACCGTTGCCGTTCCCGACATCGCCGCCACTAATAAAAGTTATTAACACCTATTGCGCCACTCCCCGACATCGCCGCCACTATAATAAAGTTATAAACCCCTATTCCTCCGCACCCCAACATTGCTGACACTATAATAAAGCCATTAACCCCTATTCCGCTGCTCCCCGACATCACCGCCAATAAATAAACCCCCAAACCTCTGGCCTCCCACATCACCGCCACTAAATAAATCTATTAACCCCTAAACCGTCAGCCCCCCACATCGCAAAAAAATAATTAACCCCTAAACCTAACAACCCCCTAACTTTAAATTAAAATTACAATATCCCTATCTTAAAATTAAAAAAACTTACCTGTGAAATTAAAAAAAAACTAAGTTTAAACTGACAATTAACCTAATATAACTATTATACTAAAATTAAAATAACTACAAATGAAATAAACTAAATTAAACATTAAAAAAACTAACACTACTAAAAAAATTAAGTCTGAAATGACAAAAAATAAAAAATACTAAATTACAAAAAATAACAAACACTAAATAACGAAAAATAACAAACGAAATTATCCCCCAAAAAAACAATTACACCTAATCTAATAGCCCTATAAAAAATAAAAAAGCCTCCCAAAATAACGAAAAACCCTAGCCTACAATAAACTACCAATAGCCCTATTTCTATAGGCATTGCCCTTAAAAGGGCATTTAGTTCTTTTGCATTGCCCTTAAAAGGGCATTTAGCTCTTTTAAAAAAACCTAAACCCTAATCTAAAAAAAAAAACACCCAAAAAAAGTAAAAAAAAAAACTAACACTAACCCCCGACGATCCACTTACAGTTTCTGAAATCGGGACATAGAGGCGGCGAAGTCTTCATCCCAGTGGCGAGGTCTTCTTCCATCCAGTCGGCGTCTTCCATCTTCATCCAGGCAAGATCTTCTATCTTCATCCCAGCAGCGTCTTCTATCTTCATTCTGGCGGCACGTAGCAGAATCATCCTTGAAGACATCTTGTGCAGAGTGTCCTCTGCATATGGTCCCCGCCATACACTGAATCTTCAATGCAAGGGAGCCTTTTCAAAATAGAGTCCCTTGCATTCCTATTGGCTGATTTGATTTTTTAAATTCAAATCAGCCAATAGGTTGAGAGCTACTGAAATCCTATTGGCTGTTTTGCGATGTGGCGGGCTGGCGGTTTAGGGGTTAATAGGTTTATTTAGTGGCGGTTATGTGGGAGGCCAGAGGTTTAGGGGTTAATAACTTTATTTAGTGGTGGCGATGTCGGGGAGCAGCAGAATAGGGGTTAATAGCTTTATTAAAGTGTCGGCCATGTTGGGGAGCAGGGGAATAGGGGTTAATAACTTTATTATAGTGGCAGCGATGTTAGGGAGCGGCGGATTAAGGATTAATAACTTTTATTAATGGTGGCGTTGTCGGGTGCGGCAGATTAGGGGTTAATAACTTTATTTCGGTGTTAGCGATGTCAGGGGCAGCAGATTAGGGGTGTTTAGACGTGGGGTTTATGTCAGGGTGTTAGGTTTAAACATAACTTTTTTCCCCCATAGACATCAATGGGGTTGCATTACGGCGATCGCCATTCCGCGTTTCAGGTGTTACATTTTTTTCTAACACGCTCTCCCCATTGATGTCTATGGGGAAAGCGTGTACGAACACGTATTCTCAGACCAGATTTTTTGCAGTATGGAGCTTATCGCCACCATATCGCAAGCACAAGGCAGCTTTTCAGAAACTTATAATGGCAGCACCCGTTTTGCACCCACTATAGCGCAAAACTTGTAATCTAGGCGTTTGGTCTGATTAATTCCTGAAACTTCACAATAAATGTGTTAACCTTTGCAAGTCCAGTGAGTGCAGATCTTTTACTTATGCATATATACAGTATATATATATATATATATATATATATATATATATATATATATATATATATATATATATATATATATATATATATATATATATATATATATATATATATATATATATATATATATATATATATATATATATATATATAGGAATATCTATATGAATATACATATATATATATAAATAACATATCCAAAAAGGAAGATGTCAGCACCCACAATTCATCAAAGTGTTGTCTTTATTTACAGTGACATGAAGAAAGAAAGCAGCAACGTTTCGGGTCCATCCGAAAAAGGTCTTTAGGGAGCGTTTAAAGGAGGACAGGTTAGGGGAAAGTCTGACAGCTCAAAGAAGTGCTTCCAGACGGTTGGTACTGCACAAGAGAAGTCCTGTAGTCTAGCATGGGAGGAGGTGATGGTAGAGGATGCAAGGAGCAGGTTGTTGTTGGATCTTAGGGGGCGGGCTGGAGTATATTTTTTGATGAGTGAGGACAGCTAGGTCCGGGTAAAAATTTTGAATTTAACTCTGCTGGTAACGGGGAGCTAGTAAATGGACTCACAGAGAGTTACAGCAGATACAGAGCGTCGGGAGAGGCGGATTAGCCTGGCAGGGGCATATAGGATGGATTGAATAATTAATATATATATATATTATTAATATATATGTAGAGATATATACAGATATATATAGAAATATCTATGAATATATATATATATATACTGTGTATATATATATATATATATATATATATATATATATATATATATATATGTGTGTGTGTGTGTGTGTGTATATATATAGATATATACAGATATTTATAGGAATATCTATTTAAAAATACTAAGAGCATATCCCCCTATGTGAAGAACATTGTAATGTAAAATGTTTAGTACATACACAGTTAAACACTTTATTAAATATGAATATTGCATACATATTATTTTTCCTATTTTCAGCTACTTGACTGCAAAGGGCTACAATGTACTTATATATATCTATATATGTATACATATGTATTTATGTATTTAGCAATATAAAAATGTTCTAATACTTTACAGCAAATTTCTTTTTTTTTTTACAGTTTTATATAATAAAATAATAAAATGCTCTAGTTTGTTAACTATTTCTTGGATATGCACTACTGCTCCATAGCTGAGCAATCACCAGCCATGACCAGCACACATCCCATCATCTACAATATCATCAGTTAAATGACTTATCATTACAAGATTGTTCACATCCTACAATGTCAAATTTGAATACAATTTCAATTCAAAGTTTTTAAAAAAAAATAGAAAAAGATAAAAAAAAATTCGTTATTGCACTAGTCAGATTGAATTATTATTACATTTATTTAAAAAAAATAAAGTATGAAAATTATTATTGCTAAAAAAAATATTTGATTATTATGATTGAAACAATTGTGTGGTGTAGGCATCATTGGCGAGATTACATATGCGGCGCAAGCTTTAGCGCAACTGCTGAAACCTGTGCTGTCCGTAATTTCACCTTGCACCTAGGGGTATCACATATAGGGCGCCGGCAATTCATAAAGTGCTGTAAGTCAGGTAAACTAGCGATGTCCAGAAATGAGCGTAAATACCAATTTCTGAAGTCGCCAGTGAGTTACAATCACCGAAGCACACTGAGGATTGAATTCAAGGTATGCGTTTAAATACGGGGTACCTTGAAAACCTATTGGTTGATTTGAGTCTTAAAATTCAAATCAGCCAATAGGATGGGAGCTACTGAAATCCTATTGGCTGATTTGTGCAGTGGTGATCGTACGAAGAGGACCTCCACGCTCCATGGCTGCCGGTCTTCAGTTCCGCCGTCGCCGGTCTTCAGTTCCGCGGTCACTGGTCTTCAGTTCCGAGCTCCGCTCCGCACCGGCTTGTTCCTGGAAGTAGATAGAAGATATCGCCGCTTGGAAGAAGACTTCACCCCCGGACTTCAGGACCCGTGAGTACCTACCTGGGGGTTAGACTTAGACTTTTTTTTATTTATTTATTATTGGGGGGTTTTAGATTAGGGTTTTAATGGGCCTTTGAAAAAGAGCTGAATGCCCTTTTAAGGGCAGTAAAAGAGCTGAATGCCATTTTATGGGCAATGCCCATACAAATGCCCTATTTAGGGGCAAAGGGTAGTTTTGGATTTTTTAGTGTTAGTTTTCTTTATTTTGGGGGTTTTTACTGTTAGAGGGGGTCTTAGTATTTTTTTAAGGTAAAAGAGCTGTTTAACTTAGGGCAATGCCCAACAAAAGGCCCTTTTAATGGCTATTGGTAGTTTAGCATTAGATTAGGGGGTGTTTTTATTGGGGGGGGGGGCTTTTTTATTTTATAAACCCGCGCCGCCCGTAATTTCACCTAGCACATCAAGGTATCAAATATATGGTACCGGCAATTCATAAAGTACCGTAAATCGGATAAACTAGCGATGTCCAGAAATGAGCCTAAATACAAATTTCTGAAGTCACCAGTGATTTACAGAACGTTAGAAACTGCCGGCACCTATGAAAATAAAAGAAAAGTAAAATCTCCCATAAAAGTCTAACCTGCCTCCCAAAAATAAACCCGGCACGTAAAAACCCCTATATCCGCAATCCCCCCACGTCGCAACTAATAATAAAAGTATTAACCCCTAAACAGATAACCCCAACAACACAATATGTCTAATTAAACTATTAACCCCTAATCCGCCATTCACACACATCGCAATCTACCTAATAAAAGTATTAACTCCTAAATCCGCCAAGCCCAACATTGCAAACTACCTAATAAATTCATTAACCCCTAATTCGCCATTTACCCACATCGCAAAATCACTATTAAAACTATTAACCCCTAATCTGCCTTTAACCCACATTGCAAAGTACCTATTAAAACTATTAACCCCTAATCCTCCATTAACCCACATCGCAACAAACCTTATAAATTTATTAACCCCTAATCTGCCAAACCCACACAACGCAATAATCCTAATAAAACTATTAACCCCTAAACCGCTAAACCCACACAACGCAAATAACTAATTAAATTACTAAGCCCCCTAACCTAACACCCCCTAACCCCAATTAACCCCAATTATCTAAATTCTAATACTAAGTTACAAACAATTTAAAAAAAAGCTAACATTAATAAAAACTAAAAAAACTAAGATTAAATTAATCTAAGATTACAAAAAATAAAAAATTCTAACATTACATAATATAATAAACCAAATTAGCGGCGATATCTTCTATCTTCTTCTAGGAACAAGCCAACGCGGAGCGCGGAACTGAAGACCAGTGACTGCGGAACTGAAGACAGGAGACCGCGGGCCATGGAGCGGGGAGATCCTCTTCGTACGATCACAGCCGCACACTGAGGATTGAATTCAAGGTACGCGTTTAAATATGGGGTACCTTGAATTCCTATTGACTGATTTGAGTCTTCAAATTCAGATCGGCCAATAGGATGAGAGCTACTGAAATCCTATTGGCTGTTCAAATCAGTAAAATCAAAATTAAACGTCCATGATTCCTACAGAGCATGCAATTTTAAACCACTATTAAATTTACTTCTATCATCGAATGTGTTCTGTTCTATATGTATCCTTTGAAAAAAAAAACATACCTAAGTAGGCTCAGGAGCAGGAATGCACTACTGAAAACTAGCTGCTGATTGGTGGAAGTACATATATGCCTCTTGTCATTTGCTCACCTGATGTATTTAGCTAGGGCCCAGTATTGTATTGACTATTATTAATAGTTAATACAATACTGGGTCCTAGCTAAATACAATGTGCTTTGAACAAATGATACCAAGAGAATGAAACAACTTTGATAAGAAAATAACATTAGTGTTTAAAACTGTACCATGTATCATGAAAAAATATTGGGTTTTATGTCCCTTTAAGTTGGGAATTTCCCAGCTTTTAAACAACTTAATGAGAACTTGATCTCTGGGATTATCATAAATTATTTTTTGTCCTTAGCTGACTTCAGCAGAGATGGTAAGATACAAAACTACAAAACAATGGGCATTTTGCTAACATAATGTATTATGTATTCCAATAACAAGTCTAATCTGGCTCCTCCAAATAAAGCAAGTGGTAAGTGAAGTTTAGATATCTTAAAAAACATTGATGCAAAGAAGGTGTTAATTCAAAACATTTTCACAAGACTACAGAAAATGTGTTTTCCACTGATAGTTAAACATTTTATCTTACATTCTCAAGATGTTTCATGTATTTTTAAATGTGAATTGGGACACATGGCAAATTCAACTATTATTATTATTCAAATAGAGCATGCATTTTCTTACTGAGCATGTGCAGGAGTTCCCAGTGTATATGTGCTTGTGATTGGCTGATGGTTGTCACTAGATACAAGGTGCAGGGAAAATGGAAGTGTCCTCTAAAACTGTTAAGAAATAAATCTACTACTCATTTGAAATTCAAGTGTTATTGCATTGCATCTTTATTCTGCATTTTTGATTATGTATTACTTCTGAATTGAATTATCCTAATATATATAATGTACTATATTTTACATGTATTTTATTGCATTTTTTATGTGATCTGTTACAAAAACTGCACTAGGATCTAAATCTCTTTTATTGTGGTAGTAGACTGTGAGTAAAAGCATAGTTAAATTACAGTAAAAGCTCTCTTTTTTGGCAGGGATCGCCACCTCCCAATCTGGTTTAACAGGATACGCGTTGTGACGGAGCAGGAGGTTGAAAAATACAACATTGTTTTGAGCAGAGCTGTTTTGGGTTAAGTTGTTATGGCAGAATTACAAAATGTACAGGAAGGAAAATAGGAAAAGACAAAAAGTACACCTAGAGAGATGGTGAATGACAATGGCAGAAAAGTAGAGAAAAAGCGGTACTAGACGTATGGAAAACGATCATGTAGGAAGTGTATGAATGTAGTTATACAGTTTTGTTTTTTAATCAGTAGAAACAATTAAAGGGATAGTGTACTGAAAATTGGTTTCTCCTTAATGCATTTCCAATCCCTTGCTGTAGAGTTTAAAATGTATGGCAAATTTCTCATTTGGGTTTATTTTTGTATATGAAATAACGGGCTCTGGTAAGTCAAATTAGCTGGGCTTGTAGGGGGAGCAGATCCCATTATCTTATCCCTGTCTATATTTACACAAACCTACTTATTTATTTCCCACTGTATAGGTAAAGACCCATACATAGGGCCTGATATTCAAAACCTCACTGCTCAGACGGGATATTATAAGAATATTTGTCAGTACGGCTATGTAGTGTTCTTTATGTGATACAGAGACTCCTACATTAAAATACAAGGTCTAAAAAAGGTTTTGGGGCCTATCTATCACGCTCCATAACCCTGTCCGCCTGCTCTGAGCAGGCGGACAGACATCGCCGCAATTCAACCCGATCGAGTACGATCGGGTTGATTGACACCCCCTGCTGGCAGCCGATTGGCCGCGAGTCTGCAAGGGGCGGCGTTGCACCAGCAGCTCTTGTGAGCTGCTGGTGCAATGCTGAATACGGAGAGCGTATTGCTCTCCGCATTCAGCGGTCTGTCGGACCTGATCCGCACTGTCGGATCAGGTCCGACTGACATTTGTTAAATAGGCCTCTTTATGTGATTTCTCTCCATGCCGACGAGGGTTTGAATATCAGGCCCTTAGAGAGAATAATTAAAAATGAATATTTTTCTTCTTCCCCTCCCCCTATCGGAAGTATGACTTCTATAGCACATTCTTGTTTAAATTGCTTTTCTATAACAATTCCTTATGTGCTGAAATTTTCAGTATAGCTGGGGAAACAATAGGCAAAAACAGCTATTTCATATGACAAAGTAAAAGTAAAGGAGTTGTTTGCAAACAATTTGATTAATTTAATACACGACAGCAAGTAAAATGTATAACTGTGTGAAAATAAATCATAGTATTCTGTCCCTTTAAAGGTGTAGGTAAAGCAAAGTGGAAATCTTTCTACTGAGTGTGTCAAACAGCCCAAAACAACTATTTCCTTTGAGAATTATTAAGTAAATAGAGCTTCTATTGCAATTATAGATTCTGGGTAATGACACCATTTTTGTTGGCTAGGGCATGTGTTTTGTTTCTATTATTTTGAAATGCAATCCCTTGATAGAAGCAAAATGATGATACACATGACAAACAACATGTTATTACCCAGAATCCTTAACTGCAGAGCAAGCAATGACTCTGTGGGAAAACAGGTTTTTTGACCTGCTTAAAACACATAGCAATGTGCAAATTTAGCTTTGCTGTATTTATACAACGTTCTCACGGTCAGTCCCAGATAAATGCACCCTATTTGGCTGAGTATCTCTGTGTACAATGTTAATGATTATTACTATGATGTATATATATATATATATATATTCATATACAAGTATATATATATTTATATTATATTATATTGTATATACACACTATACATCTATATTTTTATATATATATATATATATACAGTGTATATATATATATATATATACACACACACACACATATACATATATATATACACACACACACATATACATATATATATATATATATATATATATATATATATATATATATATATATATATATATATATATATATATATATATATATATATATATATATATACAGTATATACGTAAACTTGGAATTTTAGCAAAATATTTTCCATGCTTAAATAAATGCTGTTATGCCAATGAGATAAATGCATTTGTGCTTTTTGAATTCAAGATACATCTCTTGAGTATAATCCCCTAATGGTTTCATTCTACACCTGTAACCCTAGAAATGTGTTTTTCAAATCCTGACCTCAGACATATACTGTAAACACTACAGCCATTATTAGACTCTGCTTATGGATAATATGTTTTATTGAGAAAAGAGAGCCATATATTTATATAAACAGTATTGTTCCTTTTTTTTTGGGGGGGGGTTACACAAATATTGATCTGTGTAAAATATCTATGGGTTTAAAGGGTCTTAATGTAACTGTTTAACTGGCAGTTATTAACAAGTAAGACCTAGAAAACAGATGTTTCCTTTTTAGGATATGATCAGTGGAAATAGAGTTTCAAAATAGCAAAGAAGGGAAGTGGTTATGATACATTATCACACCACAGAGTATGCAGCATGCATCAGATAGAGGAAAGCTGCTTTATTTTTTTTCAAAACTTACAGTTAAAGAAAATGAGGGAGTTATATGGAAGTAGTAAGCACAGTTTACATGACACAATATAGGAGGAGTTTATAGAGATAAGCTTTACTGAGAGATGGGAGTTGTTAGAGGGGAGAGCGTATGGGCAAAGATAGGAGCAGTTATAGGAAACTGAAACAAGAGATAGACGAGTAACAGAGAAAGTATTTATAGATAGGACAGTAATATGTCATAAATAGATATATGAGAATCATGGGATATTATAAACTATACCACAACTACTTAATAATTATTATTATTATTATTAATAATAATAATAATAATAACAACAACAATAATACAATAAAAATATGCTATAATGTGTTAGAGCATTGTGTTATTACACAAATGTTACTGTGTGTACAACATAAAAGTCACAGTCAGGAGCCACAATCCTGGGCAGGACATGACTGGTGAGCCAATAAGGATTGGCATATGCATGTAGCCACCAATTGTGGTACTGATTACCACAGGGAAGCAAACATGGTGTAGGTCTAAGGAGATTAACTGTGTGTTTAATCTCTTTCTGGGGGCTAAATATATAGTTACATAAATAATAATAAATATAATATAATATAAATATAATAAATACACCAAAGATAAAATACATCAATTCATTACAGTTTATCAATATTATGACATTTTAATTTGGGGTTTAGCTGTTCATATTCATGGGATTTTTTCCATCTTTTCTTTTCTTTCTTTCATTAAATAGTTGTATTGGTTTTTACATAACAATAACAACATAGGCATAACTTTTTTTTTTTTTATTTAATGTTCTGCTCAATATGGTCTTGGTCTGAATAAGATTTGCCAAGCTATGCATCTATTGCAAATGTAACTAATATATGTAATATTTAGCTGCTATATGCATTATGTCATATCTTATTTGCACCGCTAACGCTTGGTTTTGAGTGTTATTCTTACTATTCTCTGTGATCTTGCATTAGATTCCACTTAATATTTAATAATTATCATAAGCTCAAAAAATACATTTAGTCCATGTGTTACTGATTGCAAGGCATTATCTTAGCTGATAGTATCAAGGCCTGAGCTGGTGAATAAAAACTGAAAAGCAAGCTAGTTATAATGGGTTTGTAACAGGTGCACTCATGAGATGTTCATCTGCTGGATTAGAGTAGAGAGGGGTTATGGGTACGATTAGAAAATTAGGGCAGCATATGGAGAGAATATAAAAACAGTACTCTGTTTGGCTGGAGGATACAAGATACGATTAGGGTGGGGGCTACTAGTTGTATGGATAGAATTTGGTGCAATCCAAAAACAATTGTCTTTCATAAATTAATTGGAATAGAACTTAAGGTTGTGATACATGTATGAATTAGTTTCACAACAACTGCTGCCTAAGGGTGCTCCATCCACAGGGATACCTGTCTGGCTGATCATTGGTTTATATATCTGTGTACAAATCCAAAAATCCAGAATTCCAAAATCCAAACATTCTGAAATCCAAAATTTTTTAATTAATATTTTTTTTTTTAAAAATTAAATGATCAAAAATTAATATATTTCCTTGCCTGTTAGTAACAATCTTCTCACTCTACGTCTTTCATTTATTTTTTGTGTGTTCTAACATGTAAATTCTGGTCTATATTTATTTAAACCAACAAATGTTACCTTGCTGATTACAATATTGTACTATCTTTCTGAGGGTACTATGTATACAAAAGCATTAAAAAAACTACCTTTAGGTTGCATGTTTAAGCTAAATTATTTGATGTAAAAGTTGCCTAAATGACATAAGATATTGTTATTTACACTTGGTTCCATCCCCTCTCCATACTATCCCATTTTACAGATGCAACTTGTTTTGCAAAATCTAAACTATTCTGATATCCAAACCTTTTCCGGTCCCAAGCAGTCTGGATAAAGGGTTTTCTACCTGTATAAATAAAATGAGGATCTTAGTCACACAATATGGCCATATTATGCTTAGCCAGTCACCAACTTACAAAGTGTCCCAATGTTGACTGGTCCAAACACTACAATTAGGGTTGCCAACTCAGCCATGTTTTCCTGGATACTTATGAGTTACACATGCTGTAGGGCAGGGGTGCCGACACTTTTTTTGTGCTGGGATCTACTTTTCAAATGACCAGCTCAATGAGATCTACCCACTAAAAATGGTCTGGCTCCTAAGCTTATATTCCTGCTGTTAAAAACCATGCAGTGCATTTCTTACCGGGTCAACACGTTTATTTGCCAGACGTCAATCAGACTTGTTCCTTTAGCATACTACAGCAGCCTCCGCCTTTACTTTTTCTATCTATTGACGCCTACCCTCTTAACTATACTATACCGCCATATCCATTGGGAGAGTACTCACTCAACCATGCTTTTAATAGGCCAATTGTGTTGTCGTTCAAATATCATTTACATTGATTGGTTGAAATCGAAATCCCACAAGATCCAATCCTGTAGCACTTTTCATGTCCAACCATCAGACTGTTTAATGACCTGCCCCTTCACAAACTGCAGTAGATATAGCGGTATCCCTAGCAACCATACTCTACTCACGCCCCAGTGTTGAGATCACGTAACTTGACCACATAATTTTGATCACATCAGCCACGATCTACCAGCAGCGCCTTCGGGATCTACTGGTAGATCCTGATCTACCTTTTGGGCACCCCTGCTGTAGGGTGTGCAGGGAGGAACATGTATTATGCTGTTCATCAGCACTATTCATGTGATGTCCAGAAGCACAATACATGTTTCCCGCCCTGCTTACCCTGCAGCATGCGTAACTCATAAGTGTCCAGGAAAACATGGCCGAGGTGGCAACCCTAACTACAATACTTTATCATTATGGGCTGATTCATTTCTGTTAATTCTCTTTTTAATAGAATGAGACTCTGTGGCTATATATACAATTCCAATACGCTGTCATGAGTACACATGAGCTTGGGTAGGGTGCTTTAAAGGGACAATATACACCCATTTTCATATAACTACATGTAATAGACACAACTATAAAGAAGAATTTGCACAGATACTGATCTAAAAATCTGGTATAAAACCTTTTAAAAACGTACTTAGAAGCTCCCAGGTTAGCACTGTTGAAGAGGTTGACTGGGAAACCCACTGAAAGGGACTGGATAAACAAAAAGTGCAGAAACTCCCCCCTCCCCTTTCCCTGCATATAAAAAGACAGATAACATAAACAGGGGCAAGCAGGAGTCTGTAAACGCGAGTATACATCTGACACTGTGGGGCTTGGTTAGGAGTCTGAAAATCAGCACAATGTTATTAGAAAATAAGAAAAAATATACATTTTGTAAAAACTCTACCAGATGGGCTGTATAAATGGATCATCTACAAAACATTTATGCAAAGAAAAATCTAGTGTATAATGTTTTTTTAACTAACGGAAGATGGTCAGTCAATTTTTGCAGCATTAAAAAATGTGTTGTTTATTTGCAAGTGTATGTGCACCAATACCTCCCTGTTTGTTGTAACTATTTGGTCTCATTGACTGCACTCTCAAAAATGTACATATACTTTTTATAAAGTGTGCTAAACCAAACTATGTGGATTTGTATTTAAAAAAGAAAAAGGGAGACTGCCCACGTTTCATTGGATAAAGCACCTCACCCAAGCTCAGTTGTACTCATGACAGTTTATATAAAGCCAGGGAATCTCATTCTATTATAAAGAGAAAAAGCAGAAATGATTCAGCCCATAAAGGCAAAGTATTGTATTGTTAGGATCAGTCAATATTGGGACACCTTGTACGTTGGTGACTGGCCTTTTTTACACACAACAGATGTCCCTTTACACATCTAAAGAATTCTCCCTTTACACAAACAAACCAGTTGTTGATCATACTCTTACACACACAAAGGGACACGAAACACAAAATGTTTATTTCTTGATTCAGAGAGTCTAAATGTAGACACCAATCAGCAAGAGCTACCCAGGTCTGAACCAAAAATGGGCCGGCTCCTAAGCTTACATTCTTGCTTTTTTCAAATAAAGATACCAAGAGAACAAGAAAAATGAATAATAGGAGTAAATTAGAAAGTTGATTAAAATTGCATGCTCTATCTGAATCGTGCAAGCTTAATTTTGACAAGCCAATCCCTTTAATTCTCTTGGTATCTATTGTTGAAGGAGTGGCAATGCACTACTGGGTACTAGCTGATCACATCTGTAGGCCAATGATAAGAGGTACTTATGTGCAGCCACCAATCAGCAGCTAGCTCCCATCTCCTAAACCTTCCTAAGTATGCTTTTTAACAAAGGATACCAAGAGAACAAAGCAAATTAGATAGCAGATGTAAATCATGAGAAAAATGTTTGGGTTTTATGTCCCTGTAAACTGTTTCTATACATACGTATAAGACTCCCCTTTTATACATCAGCTTCCTCTTTGCACATCTATGGGATTCCCCTTTTACACACATCAACTGTTTTACACACATCTAGAGGACTCCCTTTCATACATTTGAGCTGTCTCTGTGAATATCTATGGGATTCCCCTTTTACACACATCATTTGTCTTTGCACATCTATGGGATTCCCATTTACATGCACCAGGTTGTCTCTTTACACATCTATAGCATTCCCCTTTAACAGACATCAGTTTATCCCTATACATATGTATTGGATTGGCCTTTTACATACATCAGCTGTCTCTGTACATGGGATTGCCCTTTTATTGGATTGGCTTTTTACATACATCAGCTGTCTCTGTACATGGGATTGCCCTTTAATATACAATATCAGCCATTGGAAAGTTTATAACCAAAAGGGATATCACATGAAAGCTGGAGAAACTACCATTAATTTAAATTAAAGAGACATAACGCCCACATTTTTTTTCTTTCATGATTCAGATAGAGATTGTGATTTTAAACAACTTTAAAAATGACGTCTCTTATCTAATTTGTTTTGTTCTTGGTATCCTTTGTTGAAAAGGATACCTAGGTAGGCTCAGAAGCTGCAGATCGGTGGCTGCACATAGCCTAATGTTACTGGCTCACCTAATGTATTCAGCTAACTCCCAGTAGTGCACTGCTGCTTCTTCAACAAAGGATACCAAGAGAATGAAGACAAATTAATAAGAGGCGTAAATTGGAAAGTTGTTTGAAATTGTATTCTCTATCTGAATCATGAGAGGAAACTTTTGTATTTCATTTCTCTTTAACCATTTTTAAATGTAATAATGCTACATATACTCACTATTCTAAGATCTCTGTGGAGTAGGGTATTGTAATCATTCTGTCCCAGTCTGCCTGCCTTGTCTTTATTTTAGTGTACCCCAGTATAGCACTGCATAACAAATAAAGGTCAATATAATAAGATAATATATTGTTTAAGGCTCAACCATGCTTGTGATCCTATCTCAGTAGCTGTCATGAAAAGGAGCTATGTTTAAAGGGACACTGAACCCATTTTTTTTTCTTTTGTGATTCAGATAGAGCATACAATTTTAAGCAACTTTCTAATTTACTCCTATTATCAAATGTTCTTCATTCTATTGGTATCTTTATTTGAAATGCAAGAATGTAAGTTTAGATGCCGGCCAATTTTTGGTGAATAACCTGGATTATTCTTGCTGATTGGTGGATAAATTCATCCACCAATAAAAAAAAAGCTGTCCACAGGTCTGAACCAAAAAATAAAGATACCAAGTGAACAAAGAAAAATTGATAATCAGAGTAAATTAGAAAGTTGCTTAAAATCGCATGCTCTATCTGAATCACAAAAGAAAAAAATTTGGGTTCAGTATCCCTTTAACCCCTTTGCGACAGCTGCCATACCGTAGCCTTAGAACAGTGATCACAAAGTACTTCTAGGACATAGATTACAGCACCTGCCACAAAGGGGTTAAACAAAGGATACCAAGAAAAATTTGTAAATTGATTAATAAAAGTAAATTGGAAAGTTGTTATTATTATTAGTAGTAGTATATGCTGTATCGGAATCATGAACTTTTCATTTGAGCTTTTATTCATATTTAAATTTCTATATTACTTACAATAGCCCTTACAAAAAACAAACAAAACAAAAAACATACTGGAAATATACTAGTTGGGTGACGGCCCTTAGAAGAAGGAGCTTTGAATTCTGATTAACAGAAAATCTCCATTTTCAGATCCTCTACTAACATTAGATAAGTAGGATGAGAGCTTTCTGTGAGTTTGACAGCTGTCTGTAGAGCTGTTTTCTCAGGCTGTCCCTGGCAGGCCAGTTCCTAATCCCAATTCCCACTTCACACCTCAGCAGGATTCACAGTATTCAATTGGGTTTTGCTCTGTCCTCCCACTCTTTATAATCTGAGTTTAAAGGCTTTGATTCTACCTTTTTGTGGTATGTAAAGAGTTTGTCATTGTTATGTTACTTAAGGTTAGGGCATTGAAGTTTATTTCTATAGGAAGTCAGGATTTTTCTTATGTCTATAGAACATATCTATTGTTCTGTATTGCTAATTAAACCGAAAGGCTTCTATACTTAGTATATCCCTCATATGACACAGAGAAGGACAGCAGATGGTATTCAGAAATAAAAGAAGGGACAAAGGACGCGGGTGTATTCACAGTACTGCAGTTTACATTACAAACTGTGTACATATCAGTTGACACTGTATTGTTTATTATTCTTATGGGCAATTGCAGGAATTGTTTAAGCAAAATCAAATCAGTATATTTGTAGAAATAGAGTAATGTTATAACTATCATTTAGGGGAGGGCATATGCATATAGCACAGTGTGACCTGATATATAGTTTTGTTGAATACTAGTGCTGATAGTGCGTGTGTTGTGTGGCTCTATGAACTTTAAATCACACTTATAATAGAAGGTCCATTTAAAGTTAAAAGTCTACACCAAAAAATCTTTATGTTAATTCCCAGGTTTGAGTTCACACACTTATGTGAATCAGACAGGAAATGCCTAGCTTTGAATGCTCACTTTGAGATTGTAATATAAAATGTTTAATCGTGCATAGTAAAATAAGCTTGCAGTACACTTTCCTGTAGTTAAACTCTAAACATTAATACTTTCCAGTTTGGACTTTTGTTAACACAATAACAGTAACTTGCTGTGTCTAAGAAGTCCAAATTGGCTCCTCCAAATAAGGCAAGTGGTAGGTGCAGCTTGGCTACTGAAAAAACAACAAAAAAGTTTTAATTCCCCCCCACACACACACACACACACATGCCATATGGTAATTTATTTCAGTAGAAAAATACTGTAATTACAAGCTGTTTACTATCTTTTTAAAAATATAGACTTGCTATACCTGTAGCAGAATGAAAAATGTATGGGAAATTGCTACTTTAAGTTTATTGTTTGTATTCAAAACAGCTGTTCTGTGCTTTTAAACCACAACCCATTTAAATGGGCTGAGCTTGCAGGGGTACAGATCTAATTATCTTATTACTCAACACAAAAAGCTTCCCCATCTTATCTAAGTCTGAGATAACAATTGAAAATTAAGCTTTTCATGTCTATCTCTCACACCTCCCACCCCAACTGGGAGTGTAATTGTTTACATAGCCTTTTTTTGTGTCCGCTACTGCAGAATTTACTTTTTCAGTATAGGTGGCAGTTTCAACAGGCAAAAGCATCTATTTCATATGTCAATATAAAGGAAAGTCTCTTTTGTTGCCTGTGTAACATCTGCCCCTAGTTGTCCTCAGCAGGAGAGATAAGGGGAATACTTAAAAGGAAATTAAACAGTCTATGTCATTATTGTAATAAAAAAAACACTAAGCAGTGGTGGAGCATTAAAAAAGTACAATTTCATAATTAACAAGTACATAATAAATCAACAATGCAATAACACTTACTTTGAGTCTGAAACAAGCAGTAGATTTTTTTCTGACAATCTCCGCCATTTGCCTGCATCATGTGACAGTCATTAGCTAATCACAGACTTGTATACGCATACCCTGTGAACTTGAGCACATGCTCAGTAGGAGCTGATGCCTCAGAGAGTGTGCATATAGAACAACTGTGCAAAATTTGATAATGGAGGTAAATTGGAAAGTCTCTAAAAACTGCATGCTCTTTCTGAATCATAAAAGTTTAATTTTACTTTATTGTCCCTTTAAAGGACCACTAAATACAATATAATTGAATAATTGACAAATACACAATAAAAATAAAATGTAATAGTACTTTTTTGAATTGGAAATGAGCAGTAGAATATTTTCTGGTTAATTTCAAAGTTAGTCCAATTTTCCCTCATCCTGTAACAACCAGCAGCTGATAACAAAAAGCATATACATATACTGTGCACTTTTGCTTAGACTCGGTAAACTGAGGTTTGCCTATGCTCAGAAGAGGCAGAATGCAACCTAAGCTGCCAACGTCTCAGCTCTCATATTTATCTGAGGGCAGTGGCTACACTGAGAATTTTGATCACTTTGCAAGAAAACGAGTAAGTTGTTTGCTGTTTTTTGCACAATCTGTTTCTTTTTATGTTTACTTTGATTTAACATATTTGTTTTAACTAAAGGAGCAGTGTTTAATACCCCTTCAATTTCAAATATGGTTGCACCCATTACATCATAGAAAATAAATATTTAAACATATCTTTAATATTTAAACAACTAAAATAATTGTAAAAAATACATCTACATGTTATTCTAAGGCTAATCTTTGCTTTGAATAAATCATTATGTCTAGCATGTATTTACTGTTTAACATCCTTTTAAAGGGCCATACAACCCAACATTTTTCTTCTGTGATTCACACAAAGCATACAATTTAAAGAAAAGTTTCCAATTTACGCCTATTATCAGATTTGCTTTGTTCCCGCGGTATAGTTTGTTGTAAACAATTTCATACAATTCAGCAGTTAAAAAAGATAATTGGAAACAAATTAAAGGGGAGAAAAAATATGGTAAACTGTCCCTTTAAAGGGACAGCATACACCAATTTTCATTTAACTACATGTAATAGATACTACTATAAAAAAAAATATATGCACAGATACTGATCAAAATCCAGTATAAAATCTTTTAAGAAGCTCCCAGTTTAGCACTGTTGATTAGGTTAGGCTGGAACACCCAGTGAAAGGGCCTGGGAAAACAATAAGAGCAGATACCCCCCTTCCCTGCATATGAAAAGACAGATAAACCTGTATATACATCTGGCACTGTGGGGCTCGGTTTCTAAGCTTTACATGAATGCATTTTAAATAAAGATAGCAAGAGAACAAAGAAAAATTGATGATAAGAGTACATTTGAAAGTTGCTTAAAATTGCATGCTCTATCCGAATCATTAAATCATTATTTTGGGTTTAGTGTCCCTTTAAGCCTCTGTGAAGATTTAAAAGGCTATTTGATTTTTAAGTATGATGTCAGAATTGCCAGCCCCCTAGAACAGGTGGTCTGCTAAGTATACTAAACGCCTATATAATTTTAATAAATTAACATTTCTACACACCCACAAAGGGTACAGTGATGCAGCATATGTATATATCGTAATAGTTCTTATAAAAGTTTATTAAAATGTATTAGTCAGGGGCGTATTTAGGTTTTGTGCTGGCCTAGGCACTCAAAATTCTGCTGCCCCCCCCCAGGTTTAAGGCCTTTTTTTAGACATAATATTTTTGGGGCAGGGTGTAAAAATTTTTTTTAAAAAAAAGGTCTTTTTAAGTAGATGTTAATCAGGGCTTGTCACACACTCACACACACACACACACACACACACACACACATATATATATATATATATATATATATATATATATATATATATATATATATATATATATATATATTAAGACATTATTTTGCAAGTCAGATGATTAATGTGTTTATATCAGAAAAAAAATCCTTCACTATATGATAGTTTGTCAGTAGGTAGTTGTTTAACCTTAAACATCTTCTTTGGTGATTGAGAGTTATTTAAGCAAAATATGTAATGAATATAAAAACTGGCCTATAAAAGTACTTAAAAAATACAACAGTAGTTATGATAGGTTTAGGAATTGTATCCTAGGGGATAAAGTCACTATACAATCATAATAAAGTATATAGTTGTATTGTTTCTGAATGTATTAAATGCATACAACATATTTTCAGTTGTGTTTTAAGTCACATAGTTGTATAGATTCAGCAATAAATACTTATTCTTTGCATGTATGACAGATAGACAAACAGTAAATGTACAAGTATTTAGTGACTAATCCGTTTAAGTATTTTAATGCCTAATGAAGATGTATTGAAGGGAGAAAGGCATATGCTGTTTCACAGTGGTCACGGTGTAGTGCACACTGCACTGTGTAGTCTGTGTGAGTCTCAATCACACGGTGGAGCCAGGAAGAATACCGTATTCCCTCTCAGTCCAGGCCAGGCTGCGCAAGTGACCTCCGCCTCCACTGTCAACACGACATGCGCATCCATATACAATCTCATAGGACAGCAATAGCTGGGCCAGCCAGCCATTTAAGTAATTTGTAATTGGTTGATTTAGCCACCCGGCCCTGAGTTCAGTAGAGTGGCCCTAGGGACTCCAAATTCTGCTGCCCCTTAAAAATCTGCCTCCCTAGGCACCGGCCTCGTTGGCCTATGCCTTAATACGCCCCTGGTATTAGTATAAGAATGGTTAAATAGGCTGTAATACCTAATTCATTTATTTTGTCAAATGGCTAATTGAAATAATTGCAACAATATAAAATTGCTCTTTTCTCTAGGATTGGTTCTCTGATGCTTCATATGTATAATTTATTTATAAATACTAATAAAACATTATTTTAATAACACACATTTTATAATAATCTATATTGTGCTTGTTTGTCCATTCGGTAATTCAAATCAATGCAAAAATATTAAAGTACTCGTTTAGACAGGGGTGATTCCTTTAATAATAGTGTGTTCCAGATTTCAAGTATTAACAATGGCTTATTTTAAATGCTCGTATTTCTAAGGGAGATTCATTTATACTTATGGTCACAACAATGCCTCTTTCAACTCGGGAATGACCCGGGAGTGATGACGTTGGAGATGGAACTAAATATTACAATGCGCATGCGTTAGAATTTTCAACATAAGAGCGCTTAGCCTCACGGGAGGTTTGGAAATCTACATTTTTTTGAGATGGAATAGCAGGCAAATGGAACAAATAGCGCAGTGCAAAGTATTTGAAGACTATATTGAATTTATTAATACTATTGATTAATTTATAGGCATTTTCTGACCTTACCAACCCTTTAAAGGGACAGTTCACCCAAAAAATGTCTCCCATTTAAATTGTTCCCAATGATCCATCTTACTTGCTGGAAAGTTTTGATACTGGAGTCTCAGCTATTGAATAGCCTAAGTAAACACAGCCAGCAGAAGAAATGACACTCCCAGTGGGGTGCAGGATAGTTAAGTAATAACATGATAATTTTCCATTGTTCTCTCTAAGTATTGAGCTTTACTATTTTAGACAAATATAAGATAAACAAGCAAGTGTGTGTACACAAAGTGATAACATAATGAGATATGATATTACTTGAAGCTCAACCCAATGTAATAGGCTGTGGTTTAAAAGCACAAAACCAGCTACTTCATATACACAAATAAACCCGAAAATGCAATTTCTCATACTCTACATCTGGTATAACAAGTTATTTAAAATACATTAATATAAAAACAATTTTACAGCGTACGGTCCTTTTAAACTCATGTGCTGCATGTAGGAGGGAGAGGGTTCTAAAACAGGGGTGGCCAACCTTTCGGACCTCAGGGACCACTAAACTCACAATTTTGAATCCCGTGGACCACTAACATGATTTTTTTTAAAAAAGGTATAAACCTCTATAATGTATGTATGTATGTATATATAAGTTTACATTATGTATATATTTACATATTTTTAAGAATTATTTTTTTGGAATTAACTAACTGAATGACAGAACTGAGAGAATACTTCCAAACGACAGATGAAGGGTGAGTGCCAACTTTTGAGCTGGAAACAGATAGGCAGAAAGTGGGGAAAAAAAGAATTATGTTTAAAATGACCACAAGACTTCCAAGTTATCTCCCCAGTTAGGAATTATTCAGAACTACTTATGATCATGGGCAGACATTGGATTTTATAAAGTTTATATCAGAAAGCTCTCAATAAGGATGTGAGCTAACGACGACTGATGTTACTGGCAAATACTATAATACTGGTGGGATATGGCTGATCTGCTGGATGGCAATTACTGGAATTCAGGTGGAATGGCTTTGTGCACAGGAAATTAAATTATTAGAATGAAAATAATTAATATTTAATAAAAAAGAAGATGGAGGGAGGAAGACAAACAGTAATGTAAGTCCATCTGAAAGAATTAGGAACCCTACTACAAAGAGACAGGTAAAGGGAAGAAAATAAATTAAATATGAGGAAAAAAATAATTCTTTTTTTATATACTTTAATTCCACTATTTCAAGCCAAGACTATACCTGCTGGCTTTAGAATGGAAGCATCTTCCTCTGAGAGGAGTTAAAATACAATCTAGCTACCCAAGTTGCACAGTACTACGCAACATGCGTACGGAGATTGTAATTTAACTCCTCCGTCGGTTTTCACTGTTGCGGCGCGACGGGGGTGACACATCAGAGGATATAAATTCCTGCTTGATGGTGTCAAGGACCACCAACATCTTTTCGTGGACCACCAGTGGTCCATGGACTACTGGTTGGCGACTGCTGTTCTAAAAGTCACCAAATTCACTATAAACTCTCTGGGCAAGTGGAAACACTACAATTTTCACATTTAGATTACACAAAATAAATAATGAAAATCAACACTGTTTAACTCAATATAATTTTAAATTTAATGGGGAACATAATGTCCATTTAAGGACTGATACCTTAATTGCTAAAATTACTTTATGTGTCTTTAAATCTGCAACCATTCCACTACCACCAACACTTCATTCATGGGCAAGGGGAAGAATACTACTTCCCCACGCTCTATTTGGTAACAAGGGTTCAACATTTTGGTTCTGATGGGGGATTTTTATTTAAGAATTTCCATCTGAAAGCATTTGTAGATTGGAATCTCCTGACATCTTTACATTTAAGAGGGAATCTGTAACATTAACATTTGTTTAAATCATTTCTTTTTTCTTTTTGCCTGATATTTTTTTTTTTTATGTTTTAGATTTTCTTAGCATCATAACTGCTCATAACCACCACAATAAAATATATAAATGAAAATATCCAAAGTTAGTAATAAAAACATTCATAACTAAACAATCTTATAGCACCACGCGGGATCCAAAATACATACACTTTAATGTTTCAGAAAAATGGCACAGTAAATTCCCCTCCCCCCTTTGTTACTCTAAAACCCTGTTCTGTAGACATCTGATCACTTGACTCTTGATTCACATTTTTACATTACCAATGTGAAATAAGCTTTACAGTGATAGGTCTTGTGATCCTCTAAAGGAACTCTTGTTCTATATTAGCTATTCATGACCACTACACAACAGTGTCAGCGTTTCAAAGAAGTGATCAGAAGGATATGACGACCATAAATCTTACAATTCTGGAAACTGATATGAAGGGAAAGAAGATAGCTTAGAAAACTGTGAAAGGCTACAGTCTAGTTCAGAGCTTTTTAAACTTGCAAACATTTTTCACAAGCCCTATTAATATAATATAGTCCAGCACAAACTCCTTGTCAGACAGTTATACAAATTTGTTTGTTTTTATACGTCCTCCTGTACTAGTTTAGTTTAGTCTGTAATGTTTTCGTATCGTATCATAAATCTTTGTCATTGTATACCCCTATCTCTGTACCCTGCACTACAGAATTTTGCAGCCCTATACAAATGATTGATAATAATCAATATATCACAAAAAGGGGATTGTAAGCAAAAATAAGTAAATTCAAATTTTGTGGCCATTGCTAGTCAGTATTAAATAATGGTTAGTCATGTAGACTTCTCTCCTGTGTGGGAAGATGAGCAATGCCCACGCACTGTGTGTACTCTGCACGCAAAGTTTCCTCTAATTGTTTGAGCAGTGTGCACACAAATTTTTTTTAAAGTTGGCCTTTGCAATTTTTGACAAAATGACTAAAAGGTGCATGCACATTTGAAGAGGTGCAAAATTACTTATCTCACATAAAATGTTACTCACTCATACACTTAAAGATACACACACTCATTCACTCATACATACACTCTTTCATACACACACATACACAATCACTCAGAACACCAACACACATACACTATTAATGCCACCTTTTCTAGGAAAAAATACTGGCCATGCTTATTAGCATACATTTGCATAAATGATTATACAACACAAATCAGGGACTAGAGCTGCCAGGACTGATTTTTAATGATCATTTGTTTATAATTATATTCCAACACACTTAGAAGACGTTTCACCTTGATAACACCTTTATTTCTATATTTAATCTTTATTTTTAACTTTGACCTTGGAAAAAAAAGCAGGCTGGGTGGCTACCCCAACATATACTCACTCATACATACACTTACAGAATATACACTCTCACAACAAACACACACTCACCCACATATACATACACACAGCCAGGGTGCCCCATTAAAAGAATTGTATCTGCATTAATTTTCCTTCATCAACACGGTTGTGTAAAGAGCTGAAGATATTTAGCCAAACAAAATGTACATTTGAAGAGCAAGCAGAGATTAGCAGCAAGCACCTATTCCTTTATGCCTAATTGATTAAAGGGACATTCCAGTCAAAATATAAATGCACATAGATTTATTACATCTTTGAATAGAAACATATTTGCAATATACTTGCATTGGCAAAAATGCTTCTAGTAAGAGTTATCACTGTTTTAGTGTTAACATTTTTCTCTGCACGTGCATGTGAAGCATAGATAGATATTGTCACTGCACCCACATTTTAATTAATGCAGCTAATCAGATCATCAGTGGGGCTTTTATCATGTCAGCAATTAACAAATTGAGTCATTACCAGATGGTACAAGGACCTTAGACTCTCAGAGCAAGTGTTATGTTTAAAATGCTGGTGCACGGTGCACACTTTTGAAACAGCTATAGCTTTTATTAGAAGCATTTATGCTAATGCGTGTACTTTATAAAAATACTTCTGTTCAATACCAAAATGCACCCATGTGGTTTTCAATTTTGGCTGGAATGTCCTATTAAATGCTGTTGCTTGGTTAGTAATTGTAATTTAGCTTACAGTACAACAAATCTTATGGGGACCCAACCCAAGGTTTAAGAAGCTTGGGTCTAGTTTACATACACTTCTCCAAAAAATAAATAGATATTAATGTAAGAAGGGGTTAGTGTTTATAGGTTATTTATATGAGTCCTTTGTTTACTCTGTGGCAAATGAAACAACAATGTTGTATCCTGTTTGTATATACACGCCCAGTGCTAAAATAAACCCACATAATAATATGAATCAGATAAAAGGGTATAATTAAAGATCAGCACATACAGTACATTCTTTCTCTAGTATGTAAAGGATTGTTATGCTTTGTACACATTATCCATAATTTATCCAAAATATAATTTATACTTAAAAAAGACCTTGATGTTTCATTTAAAAAAAAACTGCTCTATTTTCTAGGGAAATTGTTGTCCTCGTGAAACACAGCTGCTGCTGACAAGGCAAATTGAATATATGCTCATCAAATGTAATTATGGAGGAACAAGATGAGATTATGTGTGCTAAATCACAACTGTTCAATTAAAATAGGCAGAGATTTCTGTTAAAAAAACATTTTGGATAGGCGTGTTTTTATTGAATGTACAGAGAGAGATGAGTGCACATGCAATTTGAAATACAATTGGCAATTGTGTGGATCTATAAAAATTGGATTGGAAGTGTTTGTGTACATACCACTGCTATGTGTTTATATGCATACTTCTATTAAATCCCTATTGTTTCTTAGTAAAGCCAAACACATTACACCCTACCCCCACTGTACTACAATAACATGTGAGGATTAGAACACTGAAACAACACTTGACCAAGAGGACATTCCTTTCTTCTTCCTGTTTATGCATCATAGCCAATCACAAAGTTGGGGCGTGTCATCTGAGGCACACACCCTCTTCTTATCTGCTTGCTTTCTTCCTCCAGCAAAATCCTATTCAGCAGTGCACACATATAGGGAGTATTGTCTGAATCGTGGTTTATTTCTTTAATCGTCTTGCAGTTTCAACTTGCTGTTAAACCTTGGATTGGTAATTTTCTAATTTTTTTTTAAATTTTATTTTAAACCCTTACTGGATTTTAATAGGGTTAGAACTGCAGACCACACATTTTTGGTGAGTATTTGACCCCCCTAATCTATTTAAATAATGACAGAACCCTATCATTTTAGATGTAGTACACTCAATGTATCGTATCCGTTGCAATTGTGCGAGTATTTATTTTTTATTATTTGATGACAGAAGCAAGCATAGCTTCTTTTAAATCATACCTTTTCACAACTGCTTATTTTTGGTTAAAATACAAAAAATAATACTATTAAGAACGAACATGTAATATTTTGCTGCAATGCAATTTAATTATTGCATTGTAATGTAAAAAGAAGATTAACGTTCACCTAATTCCATTAGTATTGTGTTCTGGGTACTGCCATCCTTTGTTCTTTAAATTCTTGGAACAAAGTGCACTGGGAAGGGTTAAACTTTGTGTTTTAAAAAGGGCTTTTGTTTTCGTCGTAAATCCCATAGGATTTTAATGTACATCCAGATGGATGTTTTAGGAAAAAAAAAACAGCAAGCCTATTATTTACAGATCTACAAACATGCATTGAAAACAGTAATAATAAATATACGTTGTAATGCGATCCATATACTTCAACCCAGTTAGAATACAGAGCCTTTATTGTTTTAGGCTTATGAAAATCACCAGCTCAAATGTATATATTTTTTATAAACACTACAAGCAAAAACATCGAGAAATAACAGATATTCTAAAACAAAAAAACTTTAAAACGAGGCTTTATTAAAAGTGTATCTTTTAAAATATCGTTTACCCTTGAAATCTATTGTAACGTTACTCATTTAGCAAGATTTAATAAATACATTTAAATAATATGAAGTGTAGGGTTCATTTCGTGTATGAAAGTGTATATATTATATTTGTATTTTAAATTGTGCAGGGTTTCAAATCTGTCAATGTAGTATGTAGTATTCCTCTATGTATAGTTTATCTTGACCTTTATACATTCCAACTAAATCCTTATAATTCCAGCATATTGACACCTTCTATAGTTTCCCAGGATAGAACAACACATGTATGTATATTAATTCTGCACCACCCAATATACACAGTGGTAATAAATATAGCCATATGTGTATTGTTTTGTGCCAGTTTTAATAATTCCCCCCTCTGTTAAAAGGAAACCATTAAATAAACTAAAATAAAACAAAATTATTGTGCGAGCAGAGTCCAGCAATTCTAGATTTCACGCACAATACATTTGTTGGCTGAAGGAATGCTGATAAGTGAAAATCTGTAAGCAAGCTCCACAGGTGACCTTAGCCCTTTAACCCCTCAAAGACTAATACCAAATCATCTGCTGTAATAGTCTACCATGGTGTCATGTATACAGTCTTGTAACCTGTTCCAGGGGTTTACATTTATAGACTTATTTCTCTTGAATTTTAATGTGCTGTAGTATTATAATGGTAGATTATACTAGAACGATCCTATTGTGATTAAACATCACTTTCAGAAGAGGTTTGCTCTAAATGGCAATGAAAGGGTAATCTGTTCGTTCTTATCTATTTTTAATAGTGGCTCTACCTTGAAAATACAAAACAATTTAGAGGACCAAAATCAGCATGGTTTTACTTCAGGGAGATCATGTCAGACTAATCTAATTGACTTCTTTGATTATGTAACAAAAGTATTAGACAAGGGAGGAGCAGTTGATGTAGCATATCTAGATTTCAGCAAAGCATTTGACACCGTCCCACACAATAAACTTATTCACAAACTATATCTCCTTGGTCTAGATTCAAAAATTGTGAACTGGGTGGAATGCTGGCTTAAGGACAGAAAACAAAGTGTCTTAGTAAATGGAGTTCATTCAGCAGAGGGGGCTGTTACTAGTGGTGTTCCTCAGGGGTCAGTTCTGGGGCCTGTTTTGTTTAACATATTTATCTGCGATATCAGCAAAGGGCTACAGGGGAAAGTATGTCTCTTTGCAGATGATACAAAAATTTGCAACAGAGTGGATGTTCCAGGGGGGGTAGACAAAATGAGAAGTGATATACAACAATTGGAGGATTGGACAAACGACTGGGATCTAAAGTTTAACACAGCAAAGTGTAAAATAATGCATTTAGGGAAGAAAAATCCAAATGTTAATTACAGACTCAATGACACTTTACTGACTGTTACAGACGAGGAACAGGACTTGGGAATTATTATTTCAGATGATTTAAAACTTAGTAAACAATGTAGTAAGGCAGCGAGTAAGGCTAGCAGAATGCTTGGATGTATTGGTAGAGGTATTTGCAGCAGAAATAGTAAGGTTCTTATGCCACTTTATAGATCATTAGTTAGGCCTCATCTTGAGTATTGTGTGCAGTTCTGGAGGCCATATCTTCAGAAGGATATTAACAAACTTGAATCTGTGCAAAGGAGGGCTACCAAAATGGTACATGGTCTAAAAAATAAAACTTACCAGGATAGGCTCAATGACCTAAATATGTATAGCTTAGAGGAGAGAAGGGAAAGAGGTGATATGATAGCAACTTTCAAGTACATTAAAGGGTTTAGTAAAACTGAGGCTGTGGGTATTTTACATAAAATGGAAAATTCAAGAACAAGGGGTCATGAGCTCAAGCTAAAGGGTAGTAGATTCAGGAGTAATTTGAGGAAGCACTTCTTTACCGAAAGAGTGATTGATTTATGGAATAAACTTCCTCAAGAGGTAGTAGCAACAAACACTGTGGGGGACTTTAAAAATGCATGGGACAAGCATAGGGCTATCCTACGAACTAGATAAGTTTATACTGTTAGGTAAGGTGGGGCAGACTTGCTGGGCCTATGGCTCTTATCTGCCGTCAATATCTATGTTTCTATGTTGTCAAAAAAGAGTTTTAATGGACAACTGCTCAATTGAGAAATAAGAACTAATTAAATGAATGCATAATTTTATTTTTTTTCTGCTATAGGTGATGGCTGACCCAATGATGATGCCAATGATGCATAGCGGACATCCAAATTATAGGATGGGCATGACTGCCATGCAGGCACCACCACCTCCTCACCCTTCCAGGTCAATGCCCCCTAGTCAGATGATGCAGTATGGGCCTACTCATGCAGATGTTAATATGAGGGCACGAGCGGGCATGCACCACCAACATATGCCAGGCCCCATGATGTATCCTGGACAGTCACAATCCTATGGGAGTGCTCAACAGCTTATGGCGACAATGCATCTCCAGAAGCTTAGCACACAATATCAAGGACATCCAATGATGAACAACCCTGGACTGGCACAGGGGCACACAGCCTACAGGATGACTCCTGGTCACCACCACCACCACCAGCACATGCCTACACTTAATGTTACGGACGCAGACCTGGTAGATGAGGATGTGTTGACATCTTTAGTGTTGGAGTTGGGGTTGGACCGTATTGAGGAATTGCCAGAGCTTTATTTGGGACACAATGAGGTAGACTTTATCTTGGACTTTGTGAGCAAACAACAGACAAACACAGTGACCTGCTAAATAATTTATCCCTAGACAATCGTCTGAACTCCAGTTGCACTCTCTGAGTTTGCCACAAGCCAATTGTGCGTCTCTCTTATGGACCTTGTATTGTGTGATGTGGCTTACTGGTGACTTCCTGGCAGCTAATGGTCTGTCACAACGTGGGCCTCTTTTGCACTTCAGAGTTAGATTTAGGACATTTTAATAGAAATTACAGATTAAAATCTAAAATTGTTAATATACAGAATAGATTTATATAACCTTCATTCATCAAAAAAACAAAACAAACCAAGAATGACAGTAATGTAGACAAGTGTATGATTTACCAGTGTACACGTTAAAGACATAATATAGTAGTTAACATAAGGAAGGGCAATAATTACGTGAAGGTTTTAGATTCAAGAGCTGGTACCCCAGATACCTAATGCAAGGAAAGAGGTAACATAATTCAATGGAATATCAAAGGAGGCTGGTTGTGAGATTTTGCAGCTATTTATAGCAGCTAGTTTTGATGGATACAGTTAGTGGTTCTTTCTTGATTCCAAATTCAATTTTTCTTCATGCCTGGAACTGCAGTCACTTGACATGAATGGCAGTTGTCTGGCAGCCATATTTTTTAAGGGCAAAACAAATCTGACTTGATTCACTAACTATTAAACTAATTTGTACTCACACAGATTGATTTTAATTGGTATATTCTGGCAATGTGTTTTTTTTTGTAAGTCTCTGGTTTGCTTAAGTCACAGATGGGTATGAGCCACACATGCACTGTAATAATTGTAAATAATGATGGGAATATAGAGCATTACTTTAATATATTTGTTTATAGGTATTTGACGCTCTTTTCATTATTCTAGGGCTGGCCCCTCTCACCTGTTGTGAATCCACTTTTGTAAAATCAGATGGTCTCTTAATGAATAAAACCTAAGGTTTTGGATGCAATTTTGTGGGGCAGGGGGGGAATAAATAAATAAAATATGCAGAAGGATATCTTGCTTTTTGTTCTGTGGAAAATGGCACATAGCATTTGGGTTGGTAATATACTTATTGTAAGACTTACTGTAAGGGACAGGCAACGCAGTAGGTGCTTGATAGATAAAAACTGTTAAAGGGACATACACATGAAATAGTATGCTGAAACTTTACAGTCCCAAAATTATTTAACATACTTTATATGCTTAAAAAGTATTAAAGGACCATGAAAACCCTAAAAAATTATTTCATGATTCAGCCACAGTATATAATTTAAACAATAACCAATTGACTTCTTTTATCTAATTTGCTTATTTCTCTTGGTATCCTTTGTTAAAAAGCATTCCTAGGTAGTCTTAGGAGCAGCAATGCACTACTGGGAGCTAGCTGCTGATTGGTAGCTGCATATACAGTATGCGTCTTTTCATTCACTCACCCAATGTGTTCAGCTAGCTCCCAGTAATTCACTGCTGCTCCTTCAACAACGAATTCCAAGAAAATGAAACAAATCAGAAAATATGTGTTTTTTTATGTCCCTTTAATATATTCCCAATGATCTATTTTACCTCATGGAGTGTAGTAAATTGTTTACAAATAGCTTCTTTTCCATTATTTTGTAATTTTAAATCACTGCTTTTGGCTGTTGAAACTACTACTTACACTGAACATTTCAATACAACATTAATGAGTCCAGAAAAGCTTTGTAAACAAGATCCAGCAGAAAAAAATAATCTGTCTCAGTGGGGGTGGGAAAGAGTGGTGATAAAATGTTAATGTTTCCATTGCTATTCCAGACAAAAGAGAATTAGAGATTTGTGTTTATATCTACTGATAAGAATGTTATCTGCTCTCCCTGCAAGCTTAGCCCATTTTGAAAATACAAAAAAGCTAAATGTATGGTTCCCAATACATTTTATATTTTTTCACTGGAAAAAGGTAATTGGAAATACATAAATAGGAAACCCATTTTACAGTCAACTGTTCATTTAATTACAGAAGTGTTTTTATTTATTTATTCCGTTTATATGTTACCAGTCTAAAAACCTGCTCTAGTTTACACATGGTATTTATGATGTGCCATTATTTGGCCATCTCAGATGACATGATATTATCTATGGGCTCTTAAATTCAGGTCATTTTAATTAAAGGGACAGTATAGAAACCAGCACTTCTGCTAGTGAGTATACATGTGTTAATATCAGGTAAAAAAAAACACAGTATATACATACAAATGTATTTTACACCCTCTGATGACCCTGGGTCCACAGCTCTTTTCATTTCAAAGTAATGTACTGGACAGTACAATCAATAATTAGGCATATCTCCAGCACCATCTATAGAAATATATTTGCCATAAACTATCTAGTAAGGTGTTACTGCACGTGGGGGTTGATTACATCTGCTGCCTCTTGTTTATAAGGTTCAATGGTGGTTTAATTAGGCAAACAGCTATTTCAGATGACTAAATAAAGGTAATGGAACTATTTGTACAATGTCCTTTTAATTGTACATCTGTTATAAAGCAGATAGCAATTTGCCCAATATTGAAGTTTCTCTAAAGTGGGGGTTAGCATGTTTAATTATATATCAAATGTAGTAAAAAAAAAACATCCTTTTTAATTAAAGTGGGCTAGATTACAAGTAGAGCGCAAATTTATTGCAAGTGGCTGGTTATTAGCGCTTATAAAATTAACCATAGATCAGATCTCTGGTTAATTTTATCAATATCCCCCAAAAGCACCCAAAATAAAGTTTGAAGTTCTTTATTAAAAAATAAAGATACTAGTATCATAATTTTTTAATACAATACCTGCAATAAGCAGTTATGAGGAAGTAAAGTTGGTGGGCGTGGGGTGCTAGAAAAAACAGCACTAAAAAGTGCCTTTACAAAACAGTCTATGGGAACTGTGCGTTCTCAGTAAATATATATGTATATGCATGTATACATTTGCTGCACATTGCTGTGCGACTTACCTCCGCTGCGCTAGGTTCATATGCTGTGTTTTATGGCATAAGAATGAGGCTTCCATTGGACCCATAGTCTTTGTTATTATCCCCTTTCCTGTAATTTAAACGGACACAATACCCACATTTTGAAGCACTTGAAAGTGATGCAGCATTCCCATGCTGTGTCTCACGGCATGAGAATGAGGCTCCCATTGGAGCATATGGACGCGCCCTCTTGTGAGCACAATGTTCTTGTTAGGATTGCACCTAACTTGTAATACCAGCGCACATTTGCGTGCACTGGTATTACTCATTTGAGCACAAATAACGCTTTAAAGGGACAGTAAACACCAGAATTTGTGTTGTTTAAAAATGTAGATAATTCCTTTATTACCCATTCCCCAGTTTTGCATGACCAACACAGTTATATTAATATACTTTTTACCTATGATTACCTTGTATCTAAGCCTCTGCAAACTGCCCCCTTATCTCAGTTCTTATGACAGACTTGCATTTTTAGCCAATCAGTGCTGACTCCTAGGAGCTTCACGTGCCTGAGCTCAATATATCTATGTAAAACACGTGAACTAATGCCCTCTAATGGTGAAAAACTGTCAACATGCTTTCAGATTAAAGGCGGCCTTCAAGGTCTAAGAAATTAGCATATGAACCTCCTAGGTTTAGCTTTCAACTAAGAATACCAAGAGAACAAAGCAAAATTGGTAATAAAAGTAAATTGGAAAGTTGTTTAAAATTACATGCCCTATTCAAATCATCAAAGTTTTTTTTTTTTTTACTTGACTGTCCCTTTTAAACGATATTTTGCACTCAACTCATAATCTGGCCCTTAGTCTTTATTATTGTCCCCTTTCCTGTAGTTTAAATGACACAATACGCCAATTGTTGAAGCACTTGAAAGTGATGCAGCATAGCTGCAAAATCACCTGAACATCTTCTATCTAAAAAGGAAGTTATTTACCTCAAAATGTCCTAAGTATTCTCTAAAGGGACTTTAAGCAGCCTATCAGGAGACTAGTCCCAGGATTTGCAAGGGAGCGGGCATCTGGCATGTGAAGGCACAGTCATGTTATTTCCCTATTTAGTTTAAGGAAGTTTACTATGAAATCTAACTATATTTCAGTAAAATCTCATGAGATCACAGCAAAGCAATGCATGACTTCAGCACTGCTAATGCTGACTGGCTATTTAGTTTTTATTTAGGTTTTTTCCCCCAACATGCAGCAGGACAGTAACTGAAGTATAAACGTTCAGACACTCTGGTGAGCTGAAGACATTTTGAGGTAAAATATCTTCCCTTTTTACATAGAGATGTTCTGGTGATATTTATGTCAGCTTTTTACAGTTATGCTGCATCACTTTCAAGTGATTTAGCATATGAGTATTATGTCCCTTTAAGTATGAAAATAATAGTCTTCCAATTCTGAGAACTGGTAATGTACATTACAACATCACAACCCTATTCCTGTCACACCCTGTCACATATTGTCCCTAATTGGCTTCAGATAAGAACTGCAAAGCAATAGCAAGTTTGCTAACAAAATTACTGTGGCAATGTGTGTCTCAGTAACAATTACGGATTGGCTCCTCCAGATAAGGAAAGTGTTGGTGGGATTTTGGTAGTTGATACACAACTGGAGCAAAGAAGGTGATAATGGATTCAAAACATTTTCAAACGCACCCAGTATGCTAGTTTATTTGAAATCTGCAAAAAATCTTGTAAATTACAAGGTGTTAACTGTCCCTTGAACACTTTTGTACAAGTTTCACATTAAAGCAGAGCTTTCCAAACTTTTCATGTTGGTGACACACTTTGTAGACCTACATTATTTTGCGACACAGTAATTCAGTTGTACTAGCAAAAAGGAGGTTAAACTAACTTGTTTTAAGAGATATGGACACATACATAAATTATATAATAACAAAATGCATTTACAAGTAACAGTATGTATGTGCAAGAATTAAAAAAAGTTTAATAACACCAATAGCTACTTACTATTTTAATGGGATGTATGAGGTTGATGGGATGAACACAGTTTCGGAATATTTGGTGGAATATTAGATAAAGACACTCACATTTCATCATCAAGTATTTTTAAGCTTCCACTTCCTATCCATATATCAAGAGCAGGAGCAGCAATGCACTACTGGGAGCTAGCTGCAAAAAAACCCCACTGACTTCAGCTCAGTGTTTAAGCTGCAGCCCTCAGAGCTCTGTGAGTCCGACTGACTACTGCCAACGCTACAAACGCACTGCTGTCCCACTCACTGACTACACGTGCAGTTACGAGCCAATTAAGGAGACTACACGTGCAGTCAGGAGCCAATGTGCCACCAAAGCCGCCAATGGGAATAGTTCCTACTGAGCTGTGCCAATTGGTTAAGATGATCTGTGACCCACTAGGTATCAATCACGTGTCAACCATGTGATATGCGTAGCAGGCAGGCGGAAAGTCAGAAACCAAAAAACAATTTAAAAAAAATAATTTAAATTTAAAAAAATTTGTGCTGAAGCAGGGACACACCTATACACTGCTGCCGACACACTAGTGTGTCCCGACACACAGTTTGGAAAGCACTGCATTAAAGGGACATGAAACCCCACATTTTTCTTTCATGATTCACATAGAACATACATTTTAAACAACTTTATTATTTACTTCTTGCCAATTTTTCTTTATTCTCTTGGTATCTTTAGCTGAACAGCTCAAGAGCGTGCATGTGTCTAGAGCACTATATGGCAACAGTTTTGCAAGAATGTTATCCATTTGCCAGAGCACTAGACGGCAGCACTATTTCCTGCCATATAGTGCTCCAGATGCCCACCTAGGTATCTCTTCATCACAGAAAATCATGGGAACAAAGCAAATTTGGTAATTGAAGTAAATTGGAAACTTTTTGAAATTGTATGATTTGTCTGAGTCATGAAAGATTCAGACAGAGCCATGGTAGTTGAAAATGATGTGCTCTTATTCTTTAGTGCATGTCATTGTAATACTATCAACCCAGCACAACTGTAAGTTTAATCTCGCAAAATGCGTAAACTGCCACTGACCCAACCAGCAGCACTAGTTACACAGCTGAGTCTTGCGTCTAGCGCTATTGATTGGATCAGCAGCGGATTCCGCTCTGGACCAGTAGTGCTCTGTGGGTCCCAAGCGGTACTCTACTGTGAGTTTATACCATTTGCAGAGGTTAAACACACAGTAGTTGTAAAATGACATGCTCTAACGCAGGGTTATTCAAACTCTTTTTTCCCAAGGCCTAGTGCCATGATACCACATACCTTCACAACCTTATTGCTATTCTTAATTCTAATATACAACAAGATAACTGCAATTTTTGTTAAGGTGACTAAAAATGTGTGCATACTGATTGTAGTCACACACATCCCACACACACACTCGTACAACACACACACACACCACCCTGTCATACAACACACACACTCGTACAACACACACACACACCACCCTGTCATACAACACCCACACCACACACACTCGTACAACACACACACACACCACCCTGTCATACAACACCCACACACTCGTACAACACACACACACACCACCCTGTCATACAACACCCACACCACACACACTCATACAACACACACACACACTCGTACAACACACACACCACCCTGTCATACAACACCCACACACCACCCTGTCATACAAAACCCACACCACACACACTCGTACAACACACACACACCACCCTGTCATACAACACCCACACACCACCCTGTCATACAAAACCCACACCACACACACTCGTACAACACACACACACCACCCTGTCATACAACACCCACATACTCGTACAACACACACACACACCACCCTGTCATACAACACCCACACCACACACACTCGTACAACACACACACACACGTACAACACACACACACCACCCTGTCATACAACACCCACACACCACCCTGTCATACAAAACCCACACCACACACACTCGTACAACACACACACACACCACCCTGTCATACAACACCCACACACCACCCTGTCATACAAAACCCACACCACACACACTCGTACAACACACACACACACACCACCCTGTCATACAACACCCACACACTCGTACAACACACACACCACCCTGTCATACAACACCCACACCACACACACTCGTACAACACACACACACTCGTACAACACACACACACCACCCTGTCATACAACACCCACACACCACCCTGTCATACAAAACCCACACCACACACACTCGTACAACACACACACACCACCCTGTCATACAACACCCACACACTCGTACAACACACACACACACCACACACATTCCACCCTGTCATACAACACCCACACCACACACACTCGTACAACACACACACACACCACCCTGTCATACAACACCCACACCACACACACTCGTACAACACACACACACAAAACCCTGTCATACAACACCCACACTTATACAACACACACACAATACCCTGTCATACAACACCCACACCACACACACTCGTACAACACACACAATACCCTGTCATACAACACCCACACCACACACACTCGTACAACACACACACACACAATACCCTGTCATACAACACCCACAATACCCTGTCATACAACACCCACACCACACACACTCGTACAACACAAACACAATACCCTGTCATACAACACCCACACCACACTGTCATACAACACCCACATCACACACACTCGTACAACACACACACACCACCCTGTCATACAACACAAACACCACACACACACCATCCTGTCATACAACACCCACACCACACACACACACTCGTACAACACACACACTACCCTGTCATACAACACCCACACCACACACACTCGTGCAACACACACACACACTCGTACAACACACACACGCTACCCTGCTATACAACACCCACACCACACACACTCGTACAACACACACACACACACACACCACCCTGTCATACAACACCCACACCACACACACTCGTACAACACACACACCACCCACCTGTATCTCCTGTTATCATGGTAGGCCAATCCGGCCCTGCACACAGTCTCATACAACACATACCACACACAGTTTCATACAACACACACCACACACAGTTTCATACAACACACACCACACACAGTCTCATACAACACACACCACACATTCTCATACAACACACACCACACATTCTCATACAACACACACCACACATTCTCATACAACACACACCACACACACTCTCATACAACACACACACCACACATTCTCATACAACACACACACCACACATTCTCATACAACACACACCACACACACTCTCATACAACACACACCACACACACTCTCATACAACACACACACCACACATTCTCATACAACACACACACTCTCATACAACACACACACCACACATTCTCATACAACACACACACCACACATTCTCATACACCACACACACTCTCATACAACACACACACTCTCATACAACACACACACTCTCATACAACATACAACACACACTCTCATACAACACACACCCACACACAGTCTCATATAATTCACAGACTCCACACACGGTCATACAACACACACAGTCTCATATAACATACACACTCCACACATTGTGATACAACACACACACACTGTGATACCACACACACTCTCATACAACACACACACATTGTCATATAACACACACACCACACATACTCTGACTCTCCTACAACAGACACACACACACTCTCATACAACCACACACACAGTAAACATGGTGCTGACCTGTGGTTTGAAGAACCCTGCTCTAACGAATAAGAGCATGCCATTTTTAGACTACTATGCTGACGTTTGTAAAATCAGATTGTCTAGTTTATAACCAGCTGCAATTCAGCTCTGTATGGTGCTGTGGTGCCATCCAGTGGTCATACTCATGTAGTGCATTAAAGAGGCATGGAACACAATTCTTTTTTCTTTCATGATTCAGACAAAGTGCACCATTTTAAACAACTTTCCAATATATTATTTTATCCATTTTGTTCTCTTTGTTGAAAATAATACCTAGGTAGGCGCAGAAGCTGCTGATTGGTGGCTGCACATGTATGCCTCATGTCATTGGCTATCACCTAGCTTCCAGTAGTGCATTACTGCTCCTTCAACAAAGTATACTAAGAGAATGAAGCAAATAAGATAACATAAATACATTGGAATGTTGTTAAAATTATATGATCTATCTGAATCATGGCAGAAACATTTTGGGTTTCATGTCCCTTTAAGCTACTTCTGCCAACAAGATGAGCCTACTTACAGCTTACAGGAATGGTGAACACAGGGTCTGCTAGTTAAACTTTTTCACCTACCTTGTTACGGAAAGGAGAAGCAAACACCTTGAGATATTAATATATAAACAGTTTAGTAAAACCATATTTCAATATTCTTTTGTTTAGGAGTTTGAATTATCTCTGTAAAAATGTCATTACATAATTAAAGTTATGTTGCAGTATTATAATGCACATTATAACCTTTATAGAAATTGTGTCTAAATTGCAAGTTACAAATATTCTTCTGGAATGTGCCTTTAAGACAGCATTGTGGGGTTCTCACAGGCCCTTTAATCATGTTATGTCGTAATTTGCTCCCTTTTCATGTAATTTAGCTATGGAAATTGAGACTTTTCTAATTCTCAGTACTTAAAAAGCAACCTACATACTTATCAAGGCTAGCCATGCTACATATCTTTCCCTTATTGTCTTTAACGAATAGGAATGGCAAAACAATACACTTTATACTGACATAACGACTGTGACAAACATACACCTAGATTTAGAGTTTTGCGTTAGCTGTCAAAAGCAGCGTTAAGGGGTCCTAACGCTGCTTTTGGCCGCCCGCTGGTATTTAGAGTCAGGCAGGAAAGGGTCTAACGCTCACTTCCCTACCGCGATTCCAGGCTACCACAGATCCCCTTACGCCAATTGCGTATCCTATCTTTTCAATGGGATCTGCCTAACACCGGCATTTGGAGTCTTGGGAGAAGTGAGCGGTAGACCCTCTACCGACAAGACTCCTACCGACAAAAAAAGTCAGTAGTTAAGAGCTTTATGGGCTAACGCCGGAATATAAAGCTCTTAACTACTGTGCTCTAAAGTACACCCATAAACTACCTATGTACCCCTAAACCAAGCCCCCCCCCACATCGCTGCCACTATAATAAAAAAATGTAACCCCTAATCTGCCGACCGGACACCGCCGCCACCTACATTATACCTATAAACCCCTAATCTGCTGCCCCTAACATCGCCGACCCCTATATTATATTTATTAACCCCTAATCTGCCCCCTAATCTGCCCCCCCCCCCCACGTTGCCGGCACCTTACCTGCACTTATTAACCCATAATCTGCCTACCGGACCTCGCAGCCACTATAATAAATGTATTAACCCCTAAACCGCCGCACTTCCGCCTCGCAAACACTAGAATAAATAGTATTAACCCCTAATCTGCCCTCCCTAACATCGCCGCCACCTACCTACAATTATTAACCCCTAATCTCCCGCCCGCACCATCGCCGCTACTATAATATATTTATTAACCCCTAAACCTAACTCTAACCCTAACACCCCCCTAACATAAATATAATTTAAATTAAACGAAATAATATTCCTAAAATTAAATAAAATAATCCTATTTAAAACTAAATACTTACCTAGAAAATAAACCCTAATATAGCTACAATATAACTAATAATTACATTGTAGCTATTTTAGGATTTATATTTATTTTACAGGCAACTTTGTATTTATTTTAACTAGGTACAATAGCTATTAAATAGTTAATAACTATTTAATAGCTACCTAGTTAAAATAAATACAAAATTACCTGTAAAATAAATCTTAACCTAAGTTACCATTACACCTAACACTACACTATCATTATATTAATTAAATAAATTACATACAATTATCTAAAATAAAATACAAAAAAATAAACTATACTATAATACAAAAAAAACAAACACTAAATTACAAAAAATAAAAAAGAATTACAAGCAGTTTAAACTAATTACTCCTAATCTAAGCCACCTAATAAAATAAAAAAGCCCCCCAAAATAAAAAATTCCCTACCCTATTCTAAAATACAAAAGTAATCAGCTCTTTTACCAGCCATTAAAAGGGCTTTTTGCTGGGCATTGCCCCAAAGTAATCAGCTCTTTTACCTGAAAAGAAAAATACAATACCCCCCCCCCCAACATTACAACCCACCACCCACACACCCCTACTCTAACCCACCCAAACCCCCCTTAAATAAACCTATCGCTAACCCCCTGAAGATCATCCTACCTTGAGTCGTCTTCACCCAGCCGAGCCAAATTCTTCATCCAAGGTGCGCAGAGGAGGTCCTTGATCCGGTAGAAGTCTTCATCGAAGCGGCAAAGAAGAGGTCCTTGATCCGGTAGAAGTCTTCATCCAAGCGGCAAAGAAGAGGTCCTCCATCCGGTAGAAGTCTTCATCCAAGCGGCAAAGAAGAGGTCCTCCATCCGGTAGAAGTGTTCATCCAGGCCGCGTCTTCAATCTTCATCCATCCGGAGCGGAGCAATCTTCAACGGAGCCGACGCGGAGCCATCCTCTTCAACTGACGGACTAACGACGAATGAAGGTTCCTTTAAGGAACGTCATCCAAGATGGCGTCCCTTCAATTCCGATTGGCTGATAGAATTCTATCAGCCAATCGAAATTGAAGGGACGCCATCTTGGATGACGTCCCTTAAAGGAACCTTCATTCGTCGTTAGTCCGTCGGTTGAAGAGGATGGCTCCTCGTCGGCTCCGTTGAAGATGGCTCCACTCTGCTCCGGATGGATGAAGATTGAAGACGCCGCCTGGATGAAGACTTCTACCGGATGGAGGACCTCTTCTTTGCCGCTTGGATGAAGACTTCTACCGGATGGAGGACCTCTTCTTTGCCGCTTCGATGAAGACTTCTACCGGATCAAGGACCTCTTCTTTGCCGCTTGGATGAAGACTTCTACTGGATCAAGGACCTCCTCTGCGCACCTTGGATGAAGAATATATTTTTATTTTGGGGGGCTTTTTTATTTTATTAGGGGGCTTAGATTAGGTGTAATTAGTTTAAACTGCTTGTAATTCTTTTTTATTTTTTGTAATTTAGGGTTTGTTTTTTTTGTATTATAGTATAGTTTATTTTATTGTATTTTATTTTAGATAATTGTATGTAATTTATTTAATTAATTTAATGATAGTGTAGTGTTAGGTGTATTTGTAATTTAGGTTAGGATTATTTTATTTAATTTTAGGAATATTATTTCGTTTAATTTAAATTATATTTATGTTAGGTGGGTGTTAGGGTTAGAGTTAGGTTTTTATTTATTTTATTATAGTAGCGGCAACGGTGCGGGCGGGAGATTAGGGGTTAATAATTGAAGGTAGGTGGCGGCGATGTTAGGGAGGGCAGATTAGGGGTTAATACTATTTATTCTAGTGTTTGCGAGGCGGGAGTGTGGCGGTTTAGGGGTTAATACATTTATTATAGTGGCGGCGAGGTCCGGTCGGCAGATTGGGGGTTAATAAGTGTAGGTAAGGTGGCGGCGACGTTGGGGGGGGCAGATTAGGGGTTAATAATTATAATATAGGGGTCGGCGATGTTAGAGGCAGCAGATTAGGGGTTCATAGGGATAATGTAGGTTGCGACGGTGTCCGGAGCGGCAGATTAGGGGTTAATAATAATATGCAGGGGTCAGCGATAGCGGGGGCGGCAGATTAGGGATTAATAAGTGTAAGGTTAGGGGTGTTTAGACTCGGGGTACATGTTAGGGTGTTAGGTGTAGACTTAGAGAGTGTTTCCCCATAGGAAACAATGGGGCTGCGTTAGAAGCTGAACGCTGCTTTTTTGCAGGTGTTAGGTTTTTTTCCAGCCCAAACTGCCCCATTGTTTCCTATGGGGATATCGTGCACGAGCACGTTTTAGCTGCTTACCGCTACCGTAAGCAACGCTGGTATTGAGGGTTGAAGTGGAGCTAAGTTAGGCTCAACGCACGCTTTTTTGAGCCTAACGCAGCCCCTCAGACAACTCTAAATACCAGCGTTGTCTTAAGGGTGCGTTGGAAAAAAAAGCAGCGTTAGCTACGCGGGTCTTTACCGACAAAACTCTAAATCTAGCCGATAGTCAGCTGCAGACTCAAGCCTTTATTGGCTCCTTCAAAGTTCCTCCAAATGAGGCAAGTTTGCCTACTGAAAAACAATTGCAGCAAACAATATGTTAAAGGGACATTAAACCCACAATTATTCTTTGATGATTCCGATAGAACATACAATTTTAAACAACTTTCCAATTTACTTCTATTATCAAATTTCTTTGTTTTCTTGTTATCCTTTGTTGAAAATCAGGGATGTACGCTCAGGAGTGTGCAAGTGCCTGTACCACCACATGGTAGCAGTTTTGCAACAATGTTATACTTAAACAAGAGCACTAGAAGGCAGCACTATTTCCTGTCATGTATTGCTCCAGACATGTGCACGCTACCTATCTAGATATCTCTTCAACAAAGAATAACAAGAGAATGAAGCAAATTTCATAATAGAAGTAAATTGGAGACTTTTTATGTATTCTCTATCTGATTCATGAAAGAAAGAAAAATGGGTTTCATGTCCCTTTAATTTGTTTACAAAATTTAGACTGTGTTTACTGTGTGCATTTAATAGACAACAGAGGTGTCCAAGAATGTTTCACACTCGGTGCCATGTTCCAAAATAACCGAATCAGTTCTGCAGTTTAATAAGCACATCTAACAGCAGCCGCAAATAAATAAAACCTTTGCACGTAATCAGCACTATACTAAGGGAATCCACTCATCTTCTTCGCCTAGGCACTACCACAGAAACTCTTTTCCCTATCTCAAGCTAGCCCTGACCCCACCAGCCCACCACTGCAAGATAACCCATATTGTCCCATCCATTAACCCCTAACACACACACCTACTATTGGATTAAACCTAACCACAGTGCATTAACCTATAAAGCCCCCCCTACAACCACCACTACATTAAGATTTTCCCTCTCTAGATCCATCTACTCCTCAAGGAAACACATACATGATCACCAGCACAAAGACTGCAGCACAACTGATCTTTCTACAAAATCACCTTCAGTGCAACCCCTGTAGTACAGTCAAGGGACAGCCATGGCAGGTAAAAGATCCCTCTAAATGCAAGCT
Source organism: Bombina bombina (assembly GCF_027579735.1). NCBI lineage: Eukaryota > Metazoa > Chordata > Amphibia > Anura > Bombinatoridae > Bombina > Bombina bombina. Next base: position 560,141,716 of record NC_069501.1, on the reverse strand, counting down.
CCACCCCCCGGGAAGAAAAAATATAGATTGAAAACTGCACTTATTGTTTCTCCAGTTATAATCCTGGTTTCAGCAATGTCCAGGTGAAGCCTCTCAGGGAGGTAGGGGTTAACTCGTGGTAGGATTGTGACTAGAACTAACCTGCTAGGGGCATATGGGAGGTGGAATTGATGCGGTATTGGAATGGGGTGGTATGTGATGTGATGAGAAGAACTTGTATTGGCACCGGTTAAAGGGACATTAACTACAATAGAATAGTTACTATTCACTATGCTATTATTTTTCCTTCTGTGCCTGCAGCTGTCGTTTTCTTATTTTAACCCCTTTTATTAGTTAGTGAAGCTCTGCATCTTCACACTGTGCGCCGCCATCTTGGAGTTTATACAGGCAGGGGCATCCGCCCAGGGCCCCACTCTTTAGGGCCCCCCCCGCAATGTCAGAGGTGAGGTAATGAGATGGTTCAATGCATATGCTGTTCTTAGTTTTTGAGAAGGGTTTTTGGTATCACAGACATCCCAACCTGCAAAAACTAATTTATGGGAAGAACCCCAGACCCCCCAACTCCCCCCCCCTCCACACACACACAAAAGAAAGTAAGTAAAAAAAATAAACTGCCAATTTACAAAGTGAGTTGTCAGCTCCCAGGTGTTTACAGGATGCCCACTGACTCAATGCACTGCAGGGCAAAAGCAGGAATGCATAGCGTAGTATGGGTCTTAACATGTGTGAGATTAAAGAGCATGAAAGGCAACAGCTACTGACAGCTAAAATGTATGAGAGTCTGCGCAACTCACCTCTATCAGGTCTGCTATGTCTAAAGGCAGCTCAGCACTGTTGCCTTTAACTGCTGCCTCTCTCTAGAACTGCCGCCTCTCTCTAGAACTGCCGCCCCTCTCTACAACTGCCGCCTCTCTCTAGAACTGCCGCATCTCTCTAGAACTGCCGCCTCTCTCTTGAACTGCCGCCTCTCTCTAGAACTGCCGCCTCTCTCTACAACTGCCGCCTCTCTCTACAACTGCCGCCTCTCTCTACAACTGCCGCCTCTCTCTCGAACTGCCGCCTCTCTCTTGAACTGCCGCCTCTCTCTAGAACTGCCGCCTCTCTCTAGAACTGCCGCCTCTCTCTTGAACTGCCGCCTCTCTCTTGAACTGCCGCCTCTCTCTTGAACTGCCGCCTCTCTCTTGAACTGCTGCCTCTCTCTAGAACTGCCGCCTCTCTCTAGAACTGCCGCCTCTCTCTAGAACTGCCGCCTCTCTCTTGAACTGCCGCCTCTCTCTTGAACTGCCGCCTCTCTCTTGAACTGCCGCCTCTCTCTTGAACTGCTGCCTCTCTCTACAACTGCCGCCTCTCTCTACAACTGCCGCCTCTCTCTTGAACTGCCGCCTCTCTCTACAACTGCCGCCTCTCTCTTGAACTGCCGCCTCTCTCTAGAACTGCCGCCTCTCTCTAGAACTGCCGCCTCTCTCTTGAACTGCCGCCTCTCTCTTGAACTGCCGCCTCTCTCTTGAACTGCCGCCTCTCTCTAGAACTGCCGCCTCTCTCTAGAACTGCCGCCTCTCTCTTGAACTGCCGCCTCTCTCTAGAACTGCCGCCGCTCTCTAGAACTTCCGCCTCTCTCTAGAACTTCCGCCTCTCTCTACAACTGCCGCCTCTCTCTAGAACTGCCGCCTCTCTCTTGAACTGCCGCCTCTCTCTTGAACTGCCGCCTCTGTCTTGAACTGCCGCCTCTCTCTTGAACTGCCGCCTCTCTCTTGAACTGCCGCCTCTCTCTAGAACTGCCGCCTCTCTCTAGAACTGCCGCCTCTCTCTAGAACTGCCGCCTCTCTCTTGAACTGCCGCCTCTCTCTTGAACTGCCGCCTCTCTCTTGAACTGCCGCCTCTCTCTACAACTGCCGCCTCTCTCTACAACTGCCGCCTCTCTCTACAACTGCCGCCTCTCTCTTGAACTGCCGCCTCTCTCTACAACTGCCGCCTCTCTCTTGAACTGCCGCCTCTCTCTAGAACTGCCGCCTCTATCTAGAACTGCCACCAGGGGTGAGCCATACAGGGGGCAGGGCATACAGGGGAGGATGTATAAAGGAGGTTTATAAAGCTCTTAACTACTGTGCCCTAAAGTACACTAACACCCATAAACTACCTATGTACCCCTAAACCGAGGTCCCCCACATCGCCGCCACTCTAATAAAAAAATTTAACCCCTAATCTGCCGACCGCACACCGCCGCAACCTACGTTATCCCTATGTACCCCTAATCTGCTGCCCCTAACACCGCCGACCCCTATATTATATTTATTAACCCCTAATCTGCCGCCACCAACGTCGCTGCTACCTTACCTACAATTATTAACCCCTAATCTGCCGACCGGACTTCACCGCTACTATAATAAAGTTATTAACCCCTAATCCGCCTCACTCCGCCTCAATAACCCTATAATAAATAGTATTAACCCCTAATCTGCCCTCCCTAACATCACCGACACGTAACTTCAAGTATTAACCCCTAATCTGCCGACCGGACCTCACCGCTACTATAATAAATATATTAACCCCTAAAGCTAAGTCTAACCCTAACACTAACAAAGCCCCCCAAAATAAAAAAATGCCCTACCCTATTCTAAAATTAAAATAGAAAAGCTCTTTTACCTTACCAGCCCTTAAAAGGGCCTTTTGCGGGGCATGCCCCAAATAATTCAGCTCTTTTGCCTGGAAAAAAAACATACAATACCCCCCCCAACATTACAACCCACCACCCACATACCCCTAATCTAACCCAAACCCCCCTTAAATAAACCTAACACTAAGCCCCTGAAGATCTTCCTACCTTGTCTTCACCATGCCAGGTATCACCGATCGCTCCAGGCTCCGAAGTCTTCATCCAAGCCCAAGCGGGAGCTGGAGATCCATCATCCGGCTGAAGTCTTCTATCAAGCGGCGGCTGAAGAGTTCCAGAAGAGGCTGATTGGCTGATTCCATGGAAAAAAAGCCAGCGTTAGCTACGCGGGTCGTTACCGACAAAACTCTAAATCTAGCCGATATATTTACCATCTGAATAATTTAATGAGTTAAAGTGTCATAAAACATGTTGAGATCTGTGCATATCCTAAAAGGGCTAATTAAAGGGACACTGAAACCAATTTTTTTTTCTTTCGTGATTCAGATAGAGCATGCAATTTTAAGCAACTTTCTAATTTACTCCTATTATCATTTTTTCTTCAATCTCTTGCTATTTTTAATTGAAAAAGAATCTAAGCTTTTTTTTTGGTCCAAGACTCTGGACAGCACTTTTTTATTGGTGGATGAATTTATCCACCAATCAGCAAGAACAACCCAGGTTGTTTACCAAAAATGGGCTGGCATTAAATTATTTAAAAACTGCTGGCAAACATTTTAAAATAATTTTCAAAAATAAGCAAAATTACTTACATAGCCATGCTGTCTGGAGTAGTCTGATCCACCCCCCTTATCAGTGTTTAGCATCAGAAACACAGGCATTGTATTTCCCAGCTGCTTTTTTGCTTCTAGGCATGCTCCAGCAGATACCTACCGAATGAAAGGTAGATATAGATACAGTCATAGAAGGAAATGTGTGGAGTTAGAGCTTTACAATTTTACAAGTTTACAATTCTGAAACTTAAAAGAAAGGGTTAATGGCGAGGCACTGCAGTATAAATTTGCAGGTAAAGAAATTAAAGTACATATTATTACATTTTGTCTCTATCCAAACTTGTTTTATGTCCCTTTAAAATATAAGAACAGCTTTAAAAAAATCTTGAAGTACAGGAGGAAGAAACACTAGCATGGTGAGTAGTAACCAACCTACTGTAGTTGCGCCCAGCTGTGTAATGTCACTTTTATGTGGCGGTAGGAGGTTGTGGTAATGGTTTTATTGTGTAGAGCTGTGTGGGGGCAGTGGCTGATGCTAAAGGCTTCTCACCAGCTTTCAGTGCTATAATATAACAAGAGCTTACCAGCTGCTTATCGAGAGATTACACTTCATTAATAATATACAACTCTAAAGGGGGTTTGCTTCTCTTATTGAAAATTCTGGCAAGAAGCTACCTGCATTTATATGAGTCATTTAAAGGGACATAAAACATAATTACAAGATTTTTTTTCTGCAGTCTTGCAATAACGTAGCCTACTAGATGAGTGTGTACATTTTTTGAATGCATTAACACCTTATTTGCTGCAGTTGCTTTAGAATAGTTATACTAACCCCAACTGCAGCATTATTTAAAAAAGCCAATCCAGATTTGTTATTGGAAAAGGCAAGCCTAGCTAACATTAGTGTGTATTGATCAAAACCCTTTTGTATAAATTTCTTCTCTAGAATATCTGCCTCTCTATTAAACTCTCTATCTATGGTGCAGTTCCTCCGAATACGCTTCAACTGCCCGTAAAGAATATTAGAGTTTTAAGCTTTTTACGGCTTACAGATAAAGAGGGCGTCAATGGCTAAAGGTATTAGACACCAAACTATGATTTATATAAAAATATTATTTAATAAAAATCAATAAACAACCTATAAAACAAACAGATTAAATAGGGACGTCTCCCTAGGTAAAATTCTATATCTAAGCTTATTGCTACAATTGGATATATAGAGAGAAATAGATAGAATTAAAATGCATATACGATCTGCTAAGATGCAAATGACAATTTATATAAAAACAAGTAATAGCGATAGACTCATACAATGCAAATAGTTTCTGAGAGCTTGGATAAGAATATGTCCTCGAGGATATAACAGATAATTTCCAAGTGCACTGAGGGATAAAAAATGGCGTGAAAATTGCCAACTAAAAGTTGTTAAATAGTGATTGTCCAGACCACCTAGGATTGACTATGTCACTTGTACTATACAATCACTCTAATATCAGCGCTGTACTTTACCGCTTGTGAAATCTTCGGTCACACCAGGGACCACTTAGGATGCCAAGACAGTCTCTCCCGAGCTGCAAACACAGACCACACACATGTAGGGACGGCGTCTGACGTCACGCCTCCTCCGTTCGTCTCCTCTGTAAACAATTGAAGCGTACTCGTAACAATTGTAGAAAAGTTGTAGATGTTGTTACTTCCTTTAGTACTCAAACACTTTGTTGTACTATTGTATTTGTGGACACAGTGGGATATTCAGATTCACCCACACTGTTCAATCATGAGAATTGTAGCGATGAAGTTAACCCGGGTTAAAAAATAGCAATACTGTTAATGGCTAAGGTGATGATTGGTCACTCTTAGTATACTGCTGTAAAGTCACAAGGCAATCGACGCGTTTCACCCACCTGTGGGCTTTATCAAGAGCTTGATAAAGCCCACAGGTGGGTGAAACGCGTCGATTGCCTTGTGACTTTACAGCAGTATACTAAGAGCTTAATATCAGCTTAATATCAGAGGGATGTCTCTGATTCGCCATTACGTCACATGCTTTGCCCAATCAGGGAGAGGGTCTGTTAGAGAGCAGTGTTTTTTAAACCATTTCCGATATGGAAAATCTGTAAATCTCTTGATAAAAATGTTTTTAATTATTCAGATAGCGCCTGCAATTTTAAGCAACTTTCTAATTTACTCCTATTATCTATTTTTCTTCGTTCTCTTGCTATATTTATTTAAAAAAGCAGGGATGTAAGCTTTGGAGCCGGACCATTTTTGGTTCAGTACCCTGGATAGCGATTAATGGTAGGTGGTTACATTTAGCAAGCGCTACCCAGTTGCTGAACCAAAAATGGTCCGACTCAAAAACTTACATTCACTTCTTTTTCAAATAAAGATAGCAAGAGAACAAAAAAATGATAATAGGAGTAAATTAGAAAGTGGCTTAAAACGGCATGCTCTATCTGTATCATGAAAGAAAAAAAAAATTGGGTTCAGTATCGCTTTAAGTTCTCTCCAGCTTCTCTGCCTATTCCAGCTGTTCTAAAATTTTCCTGGACCCAGAAGAATGCTGTACCGCCTCACTTCCGGTGACATCGCTCAGCTGTCTCACTGCAAATCCCCTCACAGCGCATGCACTTCAGAGTCATCACATCAACCATATACAGTATATGATGGGTACTGTAATTCCTCAACTTCCCCAACTATTTTTGCCTTGCCTGGGGGTTCAAAGTTCACTTGGGGTGGATGACAGAGGATTGTTGGGGTGCCTCCCTTGAACACCCCCCCTCCCCCCGACAGAAGCAAAAAAAAAATAGTGAAGATGGGGAATTACCGTGCCCATCGTATATATGTGCACTTAGAGATTAGGTTCTATGGTGTAGCGAATGCGCAAACTTGTTATCGGCCCCATAAGAATGCTGGACTGCTGTGATTAAAATGTGGTGACGTGCTGGATAATGCGGTGACGCAGTGGTGCGCATGTGTACTGAAGGCATTTGCGGTCACACAGCTGAGCTGCGTCACCGGAAGTGACACGGTCCAGCATTCTTATGAAGTTCAGGAAAATTTTAGAACACAGCTTCAGCAGCTCCTGTGTTATTTTGAACAGTGGAATAGAGAGATTATCGCACAACTTCATCTGATGCACATAATAATTTAGGTATCAGAGACATGAAACCCAAATTTTTTCTTTCAAGATTTAGAAAGAGCATGCAATATTTAACAACTTTCTAATTTACTTCTATTATCTAATTCGCTTCATTCTCTTGATATCCTTTTGCTTAAAAGCATATCTAGATAGGCTCAGTAGCTGATGATTGGTGGCTGCACATAGATGCCTTGTGTGATTGGCTCAAGCATATGCATTGCTATTTCTTCAACAAAGGATATCTAAAGAATGAAGCAAATAAGATAATAGAAGTAAATTGGAATGTTGTTTAAAATTATATTCTCTATCTGAATCATAAAAAAAATGTTTGGGTTTAATGTCCCTTTAAGAGGCTGGAAAAACTTCTTAAAGGAAAATTTATCAAGCTGCCCACTCTCAATTGCCACTTGCAATGCACCATTATTTGGCAACATTTAAAGGGACATTAAACACAAACTGTAAGCTGCACAAAAATGTACCCTCATATCTGAGAAGAATTGTGCAATGAATAATGCATCTCTATTTTGTCAAATGAGCATATTATTTTATGGTTTTTTTTATTTTCACTGATTTCCCTGTCCCCCAGAACAAAAGAACCCTTGCCCTAATCTTTTCCCTTTAGGTGGTGTAGCACTGATTCAGCTTCGTTAATATTTAAAATAAATAATATATATATTTAACAGGTATTTAAATTTAAATATATATATATATATATATATATATATATATATATTTATTTTTTAACCAAAGATTTTTATTGAGGGTTTTGTTCAATACAATATAACAAAGTATACAGGTGAAACTAGAAAAATTAGATCATCAAAAGTTCATTTATTTCACTAATGCAACTTAAAAGGTGAAGCTAATAGAGATAGACTCATTACATGCAGAGCAAGATAGTTCAAGCTGTGATTTGTCATAATTGTGATGATTATAGCTTACAGCTCATGAAAACCCCAAATCCACAATCTCAGAAAATTAGAATATTACATGCAATCAATAAAACAAGGATTGTACATAGAACAATATGGGACCTCTGAAAAGTATAAGCATGCATACTGCCAATTACTGCCTCAATGCGGCGTGGCATGGAAGCTATCAGCCTGTGGCACTGCTGAGGTGTTATGGAAGACCAGGATGCTTCAATAGCGGCCTTCAGCTCTGCTGCATTGTTCGGTCTCATGTCTCTCATATTTCTCTTGGCGAGTCAGGCGAGTTTGCTGGCCAATCAAGCACAGTGATCCCACGGTCATTGAACCAGGTTTTGGTGCTTTTGGCAGTGTGGGCAGGTGCCAAGTCCTGCTGGAAAATGAAGTCAGCATCCCCAAAGAACTCGTCTGCGAAAGGAAGCATGAAGTGCTCCAAAATCTCCTGGTAGACGGCTGCGTTGACCCTGGACTTAATCAAGCACAGTGGACCAACACCAGCAGATGACATGGCTCCCCAAATCAACAGAGACTGTGGAAACTTCACACTGGACTTCAAGCACTACAGTGTTACAATAGTGCGCCATGCAGACCATTTCTTACCAGGGCAACACATTCATTTGCCAGACGTCAATCAGACTTGTTCCTTTAGCATAGCACTGCAGCCTCCGCCTTTACTTTTTCTATCTATTGATGCTTACCCTCCTAACTACACTATACCACCATATCCATTGGGAGAGTACTCACTCAACTATGCTTTTGATAGGCCAATTGTGTTGTCGTTCAAAAATCATCTTCATTGATTGGTTGAAATCGATGTCCCTCAAGATCCAGTCCTGTTGCACTTTTCGTGTCCGACCATCAGACTGTTTAATGATCTGCCCCTCAACACACTGCGGTAGATAACTTGACCACATCATTTTGATCACATTGGTTGTGATCTACCAGCCGTGCCTTCCGGATCTACTGGTAGATCCCGATCTACTTATTGATTTAGATCCAACAATGCAATTTCAACCTTTTCACTGCTGAGCCTTGTGCTAGATGTGTTTTTAATTGTATGGTTTTCAGTTTACACATACATTTCATTTTTTTTAGATACTCACACAAATTATACCTCATTTTTTTCAGCAGACCAAACATATTTAGAAAATAACTTTAGTATGCAGAAATATAATAATATGGCAAAATGCCACCATTTCAAATGCTAAAAAATTGCATTACCATAGTGATCACCTGAAAATTAGACGGAGGTTTGACCCCTCATTTAAAGTTACATGAAACCCACCAACAGAACATACAATTTTAAACAACTTTCCAATTTACTTCTATTATCAAATTTGCTTTAGTCTCTTGGTATCCTTGTTGAAGGGGAAGCAATGCCCTACTGGGATTGAGCTGAATACATCTGCAGAAGCATACATGTGCAGCTACCAATCAGCAGCTTCCCAGTAGTGCATTGCTGCTCCTGAGCCTATCTAGGTATGCTTCTCAACAAAAAAGACAAAGCAATTAAATAACAGAAGTAATTTATGAAATTGTTTAAAATGACATTCTCTGTCTGAAACATGAAAGTTTCATTTTTATTTTACTGTCTCATTAAAACAGGAGAATTCCATCTTTCACATGAGGAGGTCTCATAATCACTAGAAATCACTTTATTTCTAGTGGAGCAGGTGACCACCATTTGTAAGAGGGAAGTTTAAAGTGAAGGTAAACTTTGGTGAATGAAAGTCCGTTTTTTAAAAAAACTATTAAAAACAGGGGCACTTTCATTCATCAAAGTTTACAAAGCAGCCGTTTTGATTAAAAACTTACCTTTTTTCTTTTCACAGCCAGAGCAGCTTCCCCCTCCTGGAAATCCTCTCTTCACACGTCAGCAATGACTAATCCGGCTTCCTCCAATCACAGCATGGCCTCAGGCAATGACTACCCTGGGGGGTAAGCCGTCATTGGAGGAAGCCAGATTAGTCATTGCTGTCGTGTGAAGAGAGGATTTCCAGGAGGGGGAAGCTGCTCTGGCTGTGAAAAGAAAAAAAGGTACGTTTTTAATCAAAAAGGCTGCTTTGTAAACTTTAATGAATGAAAGTGCCCCTGTTTTTAATAGTATTTTTAAAAAACGGTCTTTCATTCACCAAAGTTTACCTTCACTTTAAGGTACATTAAAATAAAAAAATTTCTTTCAAGATGCAGACAGAGCATACAGTTTGAAACAATATTCCAATGTACTTATTTGATCTAATTTGTTTCATTCTCTTAGTATTCTTTGTTAAAAAGCATGCCAAGTTAGGCACAGGAGCTGATGGCTAGCTGATTGGTGACTGCACAAATATGCCTCGTGTCATTGGCTTACTGATGTGTTCAGCTAGCTCCCAGTAGTGCATTGCTGCTCCTTCAATAAAGGAAAGCAACAGAATGCAGCAAAATTGATAATAGTAGTAAATGGTAACGTTGTTTAAAATGGTATGTTCTATCTGAATCATGAAAGAAAATGTTTTAGTTTCATGTCCCCTTAATTGTCCCTCTAAGCTAACGAGGGGGGGTAGATTATCCATTAGACCCTGCCCCCCCCCACGCCTCAGGTTAAAAAGCACTTTAAGTGCCACCACAGGTAATTGCAGTTTTTACAGTGATCACCTGTAACACCTCATTTTAAAGGATAGACTCTCCTCTTTCAAATGAGTAGTAATTTGTCCCTGTAAGAAGTCTAGTGGGCTGATATATGCACTTTCAAACCATCACCCCCCCCCCCAGCTCACTTTCTAAAACTCCCTGCATTTTCCTTCCCTGGCTGCAGTGCAGAGGAAGGGGACGCCAGGATGGAAGGCAGACCCCCAGGATGACAACACGTGGTAGTCGTCTGTGACGTGGAGTAAATGCACATGACAACGCTTGTCATAGTATCAAACTGTTTATACTCATATTTTTATTGTAACTTCTCAACTCAATTTTTTCTCTTTAATATTTTAATATCTTCCAAGTCATTATTTATATCCCTTTTATTGTAATTTATTATTAATAAGGGCCACACATAGGGCCCAGTGAACAAAAACTTGCCAGCATGGAGAGAGATCTCAAAAAATCTTTGGGATTTTTTAGACCTAATAATGCAATGTAGGAGCCTCTCCTTAAAGTGAATGTAAATTTTGATGCTAAAGTGCCGGTTTTTAAAAATTTGATTAAAAACAGGGGCACTTTAATTCATCAAAATTTACATTTCACTCCTGTTGTGAAAAAAAACTTACCTTTTAATCTTGACAGCAGCTCCAGCTTCCTCCACCCGTTGCAAAGCCTCTTCCTGGGTCTAAAATGAGGAATATGGCTTCCTCCAATCACGGCGTTGAATCAAACACTGATTCCCCCGGGGGGAAGCCGTGATTGGAGAATGACCTATCCATCATTTCTGACATCAGATATGGCTTGCGACGACCGGAGGAAGCTGGAGCAGCTGTCAAGTTTAAAAGGTAAGTTTTTTTTCACAACACAAGTGAAATGTAAATTTTGATGAATTAAAGTGCCCCTGTTTATAATCAAATTTTTAAAAACCAAGCACTTAGCATCAAAATTTACATTCACTTTAAAGGGACATGAACCCCATAATGTTTCTTTCATGATTCAGATAGAGAATACAATTTTAAAAAACTTTCTAATTTACTTCTATTATCTAATTTGTTTAATTCTGTTGCTATCATTGATTGAAGGAGCAGCAATGCACTACTGGTTTCTAACTGAACTCATGGGTGAGCCAATGACAATCAGTATATATTTGCAGCGACCAATCAGCAGTGAGGACCTAGTTTCTTTGCTGCTCCTGATCTTTTCAAGATAAACCTTTCAGCAAAGGATAACAAGATAAGGAAGCAAATTAAATAATAGAAGTAATTTGGAAAGTTGTTTAAAATTGTGTGCTCTACCTGATTAATGAAAGAAAATGTGGGGGTTTCATGTCCCTTTAACATCCCAAGCCTTGCATAGCTAGAGAAACATCTCTTAATCCAAAATTTGCATTTCTAAAATTCTTTTTTAGAATTTTAGAAATGCATATTTTTGACAAGACATTTTAGATCATCTCGCCTGAGCGGAGAGCTTTAGATTACCGGGTCCATAGTGTTTTATAGCCAGCATTTTTATTTATGGAGCAGAAGGGAGAACAACAGGTTCCGGCTTCTCCAGTTCAAGTTTAATTACATATGCTATTTTCTATAATGTAATATAAATATTTGGGGCCCGATGATCTAAAGCTCTCCGCCCTGGCGAGTTTGTCTAAGATGTCTCTACGATGAGGTTTGTCAAATAATTTTAGAAAGCCAAATTCTAGCCAGAGAACTGTTTAGCTTGTTTTACAGGGTACTTAAATGGACACTGAACCCACATTTTTTTTCTTTCGTGCTTCAGATAGAGCATGAAATTTTAAGCAACTTTTTAATTTACTCCTATTATCAAATTTTCTTCATTCTCTTGGTATCTTTAGTTGAAACGAAAGAATGTAAGTTTAGATGCCGGCCCATTTTTGTTGAACAACCTGGGTTGTTCTTGCTGATTGGTGGATAAATTCATCCACCAATAAAAAAGTGCTGTCCAGAGTTCTGAACTGAAAAAAAAAGCTTAGATGTCTTATTTTTCAAATCAAGATAGCAAGAGAACAAAGCAAATATGATAATAGGAGTAAATGAGAAAGTTGCTTAAAATTGCATGCTCTATCTGAATCACAAAAGATAAAATTGGGGTTCAGTGTCCCTTTAATGTGAAGGAAAGACACATGCATTGCAAAATAATGCTCGAAACCCCCCCCAAAAAAAAGATTTAGCGTGATTTCTCTCCATGCCTGCGAGTATTCTGGGGCTTGGGTTCAACATGCTTAGACCAAGGCTGATCTCCCGCCTTCCTGCCTCCTACTCCTGACAGATTTCCCCCATGCACAAAACTGCTGTCACCCAACACTTTGGCAGTGAGAGGTAGGCAAACCCTGCATCAAGTATAAAAATAATGTTTCCTTGCAGAGAATGGTGGAATGGGCCTGGAGTTGCAGCTTCACCAGCACCTACGTTAATCTGAGCCTGGTAGGCAGTAACGGTCAGCGGGGGGAAAGTGGGGGCCCCACCATAGTGCAAGGACCTAATTTTAAGGCAATAATGGTACCGTAACCCAGACCCCCTGGCCCCTGACTCAAGTGCCTTTGCAACCCCCTGATGGCAGCCCTGGTCTTGGTATCCTTTGTTGAAGGAGGCATATATGTGCAGCCAACAATCAGAAGCTAGCTCCCAGTAATGCATTGCTGCTCCTGAGCCTACCTATGTATGCTTTTCAACAAAGAATACCAATAGAATGAAGCAAATTAGATTATAAAAGTAAATTGGAAAGTAGTTTAAAATTGCATGCCCTGAGTAATGAAAGATTAATTTTGACTTCACTATCCCTTTAAACACAAACAGGCACATAGTAGACAATAGTAAAGTGCTCTAGTCTAGTGCACGTTTATGTCCCTTAAACTGGGTTATTTAAAAAAATAAAATTAAAAAAAAAATGCTTGGATCTAGATAGAGCATGCAATTTTTAAAAAAGTTTACAATTTACTTGTTATAACATTTGCTTTGTTCCCATGGTATGCTTTGTTTATGAGATACATAGGTAGGTGTCTAGAACACTTAATGACAGGAAATAGTGCTGTCATCTAATGCTCTGGCAACTGGATAACATTTAGTGTCTAGACTAGAGCACTATTTAGTGCTCTAGACATATTGTGCATGCTCCTGAGCTTATGGCCCCTATTTAAGAAAGTCTGGTGGACCTGATCCGACAGTGCGGATCAAGTCCACCAGACCTCGCTGAATATTGTATTGCTCGCCGTATTCAGCATTGCACCAGCAGCTCACAAGAGCTGCTGGTGCAACGCCGCCCCCTGCAGACTCGCGGCCAATGGGCCGTCAGCAGGGGGGTGTCAATCGGGTTTATTTCCGGCGATGTCTGTCCGCCTGCTCAGAGCAGGCGGACAGGTTATGGAGCAGCGGTCTTTGTGACCGCTGCTTCATAACTGCTGTTTCTGGCAAGCCTGCAGGCTCGCCAGAAACACGGGACATCAAGCTCCATTCGGAGCTTGATAGATAGGCCCCTATGTCTCTTCTTTTGAACAAGATACCAAGAGAACAAAGTATAATATTAAGTAAATTAGAAAGTTGTTTAAATTTGCATGGTCTATCCGAATCATGAAAGAACAATGTTTTGAGTTTCATGTCCCTTAAAATTATTATATTCATTATTATATATTATTTATAATATGAAATTGAAGATCCATAGGCTCTTTATTCATAATACAACAAAGTGTTCATATCTGATTCTAAAACATTTAAAAAGAGTTCAACTTTTATATAAAAAGCAAACTTGATTGCCCATTAAGTGATATTTTAGACTCATCTCTAATAATAGTAATAATAATCTGTTAATATGACTTTACAAAAAGTAAAAAAAAAAACTACATTTCCCAGGATGCTTAACTTTCTGCGACACAATCCCTCCCATAATTCTAATAGCTTTTCTAGTTATCCAATCAGAGCCGCTGACTATATTACATTACGACTATATAACTAGGATGTGAGACACGTTTTCTGTCTCTTGAATGTCTGCAGCGATGGAGAGTGTTGTGTATGTGGAGATGTCAGCCGCCATCCTGTACTCGCGGCCTAGTTCGAGGCCATGGCTCCTCCCAAACAAATGACCTGGCTTGTTAATTTAAACATGTGAGTATACTGTACTATTTAATGTTAATAGTCTAAAATGTATCCTTACAAACTTAATTCATGTTACGAGTATTTTCCTCTTCACATCCTTTAATTTATATCATGTTTGCGCCATTCGTTGAATAAATGTTAGGGCTCGATTTGCCCCGGTCATAGTTCAATAGATCCGCTCATATCTTTTGTGCTCGGCTTATAAAAATACTTTTGTAGTCGAATGGATATTGCCTGACTCAGTACTGTGCAGTCTGAAGCCGCAACGTGGCTCTCCTGCGCTTTTTATGCCTCTGATTCATGCCTCTACTATAACTATGGGATGGGTGTCCCCACAAGCCGCTTCCAGCCGCACCTTAAATTCAGCACGGTGTGGCTAGATTATTTTTAGGCCACAGCATTCTTGTAGCTCCGCCCCTTTGAAGTTAAAGGGACAGTCTAGTCAAAATTAAACTCATGATTCACATAGGGCATGCAATTTTATACAACTTTCCAATTTACTTATTTTATCTAATTTGCTCAATTCTTTAGATATCCTTTGTTGAAGAAATAGCAATGCACATGTGTGAGCCATTCACACGAGACATCTATGTGCAGCTACTGAGCACATCTAGATATGCTTTTCAGCAAGTGATATCAAGAGAATAAAACAAATTAGGTAATAGAAGTAAATGAGAGTTGTTTAAAATGACATACTTTCTAAATCACAAAAGAAAAAAATTGGCTTTCATGTCCCTTTAACGTTTGTGTGACTGCTGCCTGTCAGAGCTTTACTTTAGGTTGTGCACAAACGCATGTTCCGGTTAGTACTTTTAATCATAATGTCCTGCGCACAGCCCAATCTCAGACTGATTTACCTGCGGCCACTGTCTGCGAGGGTAGAGCAAGAGCACCCACCCTGTGATAACCATATTTCCTGAGTTTAAAGGGATATAAGACCCCCCAAAAATTATTTGATTCAGGTGACCGCTGCTTGTTAAATTACGGCAAGCAAGTTCTTGTGAGAACTTGCAGCCGTAGGTATTTAATAAATCGAGCCCACAGTGCTCTAGGTAGCTACTATCCCTATTGCGGCTACCTCTGAGGAGCAGATGTTTTGCTTCAGTTTGTCGGCTGGTTGTGCTTTTACGAACCTATAGCAAGCTGCAGTTGTTAAGCTGTTTTACAGTCAGTTTAAATCCAAAAGAAGTGTCAATCTCTTCCTCCTTCTCTGGTGTTCTAAGGTTTCTACCATGATTGTGCATGTGCACACATTACGTCACTGCATTCAACGTCTTGTAAAGCATGTGTGGAATGCCATGATGTATGTGCTCATCCACCCTGAGAGGGGTAGCAAAATTTGACACGTAGGTGGCAAGTCTCAATGTTTGTCTGTGCATGCGCAATGCGCACACCCTCAATATGTAAATAAAATAAACTAAGCAGTTTCTCAAACAATTTGTAGCTCCATATATCACAATTAAAGGCTACTCCTAAATTCATGAACCATAATATTTCAAAAAATTAATCTATCCAATCCTGCCTGGCCTAGATTAAGCTTGTTTTGTTTTTTTACATGCTAAGTCATGTTTCAATCTTCAAATGCAAGCCGTTTATTACTTCTGCGATTACTTACTTGGGAACAGGCTTTTGAATGGCAATGGAACTTACTAGGAAGCAAGTGGTACTTTTGATGCATTCCCTTAAATGTCACTTAGTTTTATTTTAGCATGAATGGCTAATTCTGTTCTTGCATTAGTTAAAATGTTTGTTTAGCAAATGTGGAGCAAATTTCTGATGCATAAAACTTCTTAATGTCATTTTAATAAAAACAATACATTCTGAGATTAGAAAATGTTTATTATAGACTAAATATCTGGCCTTGGTCTGGCAATGATGACAAACTTGCCCTCACTGAGAACTTTGTTCTGTAATGAAAATGAAAATCTTTACTGTGTTCTTTGCTCTGAGCTAGACCATGCCGTGTATGTATAATCCAATGTAAATGATATCTTAACCCCTTAATGACCACAGCACTTTTCCATTTTCTGTCTGTTTGGGACCAAGGCTATTTTTACATTTTTGCAGTGTTTGTGTTTAGCTGTAATTTTCCTTACTCATTTACTGTACCCACACATTATATACTGTTTTTTGCCATTAAATGGACTTTCTAAAGATACCATTATTTTCATCATATAATTTACTATAAAAAAAAATTATACAATGAGGAATAATGGAAAAAACACTTTCTAATTTTGACCCCCAAAATCTGTATGCTGAATAGTTTTTAAATGTTGTCCTGAGTTTAGAAATACCCAATGTTTACATGTTTGCTTTTTTTGCAAGTTATAGGGCAATAAATACAAGTAGCACTTTGCTATTTCCAAACCACTTTTTTCAAAATTAGCGCTAGTTACATTGGAACACCAATATCTGTCAGGAATCCCTGAATATCCCTTAATGTGTGTGTATATGTGTATTTTTACAAGACAACCCAAAGTATTGATCTAGGCCCATTTTGGTATATTTCATGCCACCATTTTACCGCCAAATGCAATCAAATAAAAAAATTGTTCCCTTTTTCACAAACTTTAGGTTTCTCACTGAAATTATTTACAAACAGCTTGTGCAATTATGGCAGAAATGATTGTAAATGCGTCTCTGGGATCCCCTTTCTTCAGAAATAGCGGACATAGATGGCTTTGGCATTTTATAGGTAATTAGAAGGCCGCTAAATGCTGCTGCGCATCACACGTGTATTATAGCTAGCAGTGAAACGGTTAATTAGGTAGTTTGTAGAGAGCATGCAGGGTTAGTTTACTCTTTAGTGTAGAGCACAGCCTCCCACCTGACATCACACCCCCTGATCCCTCCCAAACAGCTCCCTCCCCACAATTGTCCCCACCATCTTAAGTACTGGCAGAAAGTCTGCCAGTACTAAAATAAAAGGTATCTTTGAATTTTTTAAAACATTTTCTTAAGCATATTTACATATGCTGCTGTGTAGGATCCCCCTCTGCCTTATTGGGGGCCATCTTGGGTACTGGCAGATGTCTGCCAGTACCCAGTTTGCAAAAAATGTATTTTTTTTTTTTTTAGTGTAGCTCCCCCACCCCCTAACTGATCTATTTTTTTTTTTTTAACACTTCCCCCCCCCCCCCCCCCTTTTCCCACTTAACAAAAAAATTCTGTAGTGTAGTGGTCCCCACCCGCTCCCTCCACAATCCCTCCACATCACAAGGCCCATCAATGGCCGGCTCCCATCTACCAACGGTACCGGCCATCGATCTCCGGTGCAGAGGGCTAGAGTGGCTCTCTGCATCAGATGGCCAAGGACTGTTTGCAGTATGCCTCGCTATCGAGGCATCACTGCAATAACCGGAAAGCGGCTGGAAGCGATCAGGATCACTTCGACCGCTTTCCCAGACAAACGACATATAGGGTATGTCCTCAGGCGTTAACTGTTTTGTTTTTGTTTTATGTACGTTGTCGATCATTAAGGGGTTAAACAACTTTTGAATGTGGCTAAACTTATATATTCTTGACCAGTTTCCTGCAAGAAGAAATTAAAATTATATATTTTTTTTTTCCTAGGTTTTGGCATAACTGTTCCTAATGAGACTACAGCTTGTTATAGCTCTGGCGTATGAGGATTCACTGACATGATGGATTTGTGCATATGCCTGGTAATTTTACAAATTTTGTTCTGTGCAGAAGTAATGCTTACATTCTGTTAGCATGTTTTTAAGTCAAGTATAAAACATGGAACTAGTACTTTGTGTCAAACTGCACAATATTAAAGGGACCATAGCCTCCATTTTTATTCCATATAAAATGTTCAATTGTTAATAATTAAACTTTGCATTGAGATTTGATTTGTCTGCTTTTACTGTAATTTAACTGGTGCATTCATGGAATGCAGGACCTGACACTTGTACTTGTCAACATTAGAAAATGTGTGTTCTATTATAAACTGATGGTCTGGCAATGATGACAAACTTGCCCTCACTGAGAACTTTGTTCTTTAATGAAAACCTTTACTGTGCTCTTTATTCTGAGCTAGACCAGAATTACCTGCCTGGTAATTTATTTATTTTTTAATTTTTTTTTTTACAAATTCTGTGAATTTAGGTGTACAATTTTAAGGGCCATTATAGTAAAAAAAAATGTTAAAGTGTGTAAATTTCAGACCCTGCTCTACTATGTATTTAACATCTGCAAAAGGGGTTAAACACAAAATTTAGCTCTACCTGCCAGTGTACTGCTGGTCCCAAACATAATCCTTCGCTGATCCAGTCAGGAGCTCTAGTAGAACATCTGAGTTATATAATGGTCTTTCAGACATTTTATCTAGCAAAGCTAGACTTGATGTGGGTACAACCATTTCTCTTTACATTTTAGTTTATTGGTTTCAGGAGTGGGCTTTAGTTATTGCCTAACTTGAATCTCTTGTTTTTCCCATAGGCTTCTGGGTGAAGTTTGACTGTAAAGCCGACAAGAGTTCTTTGAGAGTTCTGTAAGTAGCTTATTCAGCAGCATAAAGGTTCACACTTATGAATAGTGAAACTAAAACTCACTAAAGCTTGAACTCTTTATCCACTAGCCACATGGCTGAGTTTCTTATAAACCAGACTTTTGTTCTGTGCAGAAGGAATGCTTACATTCTGTTTTTGTCAAGCATGGAACTAGTACTCCATGTTAAACTGCATTATTAAATGGACTGTAGCCTCCTTTTTTGTTACATATAAAATGTTCAATTATGTATAATTAAACTTTGCAACAAGCTTTCATTTTGAGTTCTGCTTGTACTGTAATTTAACGGATTCCTTCATGGAATGCAGGACCTGTACATGTTGGTACAATGACTGTATGAGCTTGTAACTGAATTTAATAAAGGAATTAAGATTAAAATGAGGCTTTTTAAGATGTCATGGAATTGAAAAAATGTATATGAAATTAGTTCAATCATATATTCCCCTCATTGGAGCAAATTCTAATGCATAACTCAAACAACTTTAATGTCCTTTTTAAAGATTAGAAAATGTGTTCTATTATAAACTGATGGTCTGGCAATGATGACAAACTTGCCCTCACTGAGAACTTTGTTCTTTAATGAAAACCTTTACTGTGCTCTTTATCCTGAGCTAGACCATGTAGTGTTTGTGTAATCCAATGTAAATGGGAACTTGGTCACAACTTTTGTATAATGTAGCTTATTTTTTTATTTTAGGTTGACTTGTTTCCTGCAAGAATGGCTAATGTAGGGCTAAAGCTATCAAACTATACTGATTAGCCACAACATTAAAACCACTGTAAAAACATTAACATTAAAGCCACAACATTAAAACCTGTATGCAGTAGTTGGTAACTACCAAAAGTGATGGAAGGAGAACCAGTGAACTGGCGTCAGGTCATGGGCGACCCAAGGCTCATTGGTGCACGTGGGAGCAAAGGCTAGCCGGCCCGATTACACTGATCTACTGTAGCTGAATTTGCTGAAGAAATTAATGCTGGCCATGATTGAAATGTCAGAGCATTGCAGTTTGCTCAACTTCCACCCTGCATTGAGACAAGGCGGCCTTTAAAGGATATTGGGACTTTGTACTTGTCCTTTGTACACTAGATAGCTTTTGTTATCCTGTTATTATCAGTTGTAAATTCCTGTTACAGCCTATACTTTGCTTTCACATCATGACCTGGGCAAACTGGTGCGAGTAGTCCACTTTAGGGAACATGAACATCAATAAAAATTTGAATGTTAAGAGTCTTCTCAGTTTGTTTCAATTACATTTTACTCTTCGCTACATTAGTGTTAAAGACCATACCTACATAGGCTCAGGAACAGCAGTTTGATACTGGGTGCTAGCTGGTGATTGGCTTGATGTCTCATCACTGGCTAACCAGATGTGTTTTAAGTCCCAGCACGTTGCTGTTTTTGGAGCTAAAAGTAAGATCTCAATTTATTTTTGCATCCCTGCAGATTATCCTGCTGTTTCTTGCAGACAGCATTACACACAATGCATTTTCTGTGTAGGCTAGTAACAATCCACATACAAAGTACTTTTAATAGTTGAATGAATCCAATTTTTTCCAGTCTTCGGCAGCTTCTTAATATACTACTAGTTGTGATGGAAGCTCTAACCCACAATACTAAATTTCCTTTTTGCAATCCTATCTTTATGTACTACGTTAATTAAAGGGACAGTATACACTCATTTTCATATAACTGCATGTAATAGACACTACTATAAAGAACAAGATGCACAGATACTGATATAAAAATCCAGTATAAAACGGTTTAGTCTTACTTAGAAGCTCTCAGTTTAGATCTGTTGAAAAGGCAGCTGGAAAACGCATTGCAAGTGGGAAATGACACCCCACTCCCCCTTTTGCATATGAAAAGACCCTTTACACAAACAGGAGCAAGCTGGAGAAGGTAGCTGATGGTATTCACAAAACTTTAGGGCTTGGTTAGGAGTCTGAAAATCGAGCAATGTTGTTTAAAAAAGCAAAACTACATTTAAAAAAAAATACTTTATGGGCTATATAAATCTCAAACATATATGCAAAGAAAAAATGAGTAATGTCCCTTTAACAGGCTGACAAACTTGCTTGTCAAGTCAAAATTAAACTACCATGATTCAGATAGGGCATACAAGTTTTTACACCTCGTTCCAATTTACCTTTTATCAAATTTGCCTTTTCTTAATATTTTTTTGAAAGCTAAACCTAGGTGGCCTCGTGCTAATTTCTAAGCTCTTGAAGGCTGCCTCTTATCTGCATTTTGACAGCACTGACTGGCTAAAATGCAAGTTCTTAAAGATAAGGCAGCAGATGCATAGATACAAGGTAATCGGAGATAAAAAATGTAATTTGTGTTGGTTATGCAACACGGGAATTAAGGGATTTCAGTATATTGGTGATCAAATTAAAAAAAAACAACTTCTTGAACTTTGGGTTTTTCACTGAAACTTACACCATTCATAAGACAAATTGTAAAAGCCTCTAGGCTTGCCCCTTTCCGGCAAAACCCAAACACTTGCATGCACAGAAAATATAATTTCTTTGAGTACATACTGTATAATGAAACAAACTTTCACATAGAAAGGCACTAAACACAACATTCCCACACCAAAGAAATAACTGGCATATGCAATGTCCCCTTTTTGGCTGTGGCTGTTTCCCTTCAAACCTGGAAATTTGCAGCTCTGGGCCTGAATTCAGCTTCAAACCCATGGATACACATGAAAACCGTAACTGTCGGTCATTCCTGGACAGTTGGCAACCCTATTCTGTAGGATCTCCTTTATTCAGAAATGGTAGACATGCAAGCTTTGCCATACTTTTTTGCTAATTGCAGCTGTGCACATCACTTAAATTCCTAGTGTTAGTGGTTAAAGGGACACTCGTGAAAATGTAATGTTTTCAGAGCATGCAATTTTAACCCCTTAAGGACAAGGCCATTTTTCAATTTCCTTCCCTTAAAGGACCGTCAATACAATAGATTTGCATAATCAACACATGCATACAACAATGCAATAGCACTTAGTCTGAACTTCAAATGAGTAGTAGATTTTTAAAAAAAATAATTTCCACTCCCCCTGTACCACGTGACAGCCATCAGCCAATCACAAATGCATATACTTATATGCTGTGAATTCTTGCACATGCTCAGTAGGAGCTGGTGACTCAAGTGTAAATATTAAGACTGCACATTTTGTTAATGGAAGTAAATTGGAAAGTTGTTTTAAAATAACATGCTGTAGCAGAGTCATGAAGTTTAATTTTGACTTGAGTGTCCCTTTAAGGATCAGGGCTATTTTTGCAGTGTTTGTGTTTAGCTGTAATTTTCCTTATTCATTTACTGTACCCACGCATATTCCGTTTTTCTCGCCATTAAATGGACTTTCTAAAGATACCATTATTTTCATATCTTATAATTTACCATAAGTAATAAAATATAATGAAAAAATGGGGAAAAACACTTTCTAACTTTGACCCCCAAAATCTGTTGCACATCTACAACCACCAAAAAACACCCATGCTAAATAGTTTTTTTAATTTTGTCCTCGGTTTAGAAATACCCAATGTTTACACGTTCTTTGCAAGTTATAGGGCAATAAGTAAAAGTAGCACTTTGCTGTTTCCAAACCATTTTTTTTCCCCCCTCAAAATTGGCTATAGTTACATTGGAGCACTGACATCTGTCTAGTCCCTGGATATCCCTTGATGTGTGTGTATATATATATATATATATATATATATATATATTTATTTATCTTTGGCATTGCTTTTTGGTAATTAGGCCTCTAAATGCCGCTGCGCACCACACTTGTATTATGCCCAGCAGTGATGGGGTTAAGTATATATAAAAATATTCAAATGTGTAGGATCCCTCCCCCCACTAATTAATCGCTACCATTTTGGGTACTGGCAGCTGTCTGCCAGTATGCACTTTGCAATAAAATGTGGCTTTTTTTAAAAAAAATCACTTTCTGTAGTGTAGCTGCCCCCATACCCTCCCAGATCCCTTTTTCAGATTTATTTTTGCCTCCCTCTCCCACCACTTATATTTTTAATATGCGGGCATGCGCGCACCCGACAGGTATTTAAGATTGCTGACCAGAAGCTCACAAGCAATGGGCCGACCACCCACCTCCCTGCAGCTGCTCCCACCCACCAATGATCGGCTAAAATACTTGCCAGCAATTTTTAAACTATTTTTTTTTATGCAAACTATTATTACTTAGCCCTTTTAGAATATGCACATATCTCAACATGTTTTATGGCACTTTAAGGGTAATATTTGCTGTAGTATAGGGATTACTCTCCCACCTGAGGCCTCTGAAGCTGCATTCTTCTCCCATCAACATCTCGTGTAGTATTTTTGTTTTTTATAAAGTGCCAACAGATTCCGCAGCGCTGCCCATAGGTACAAGGATAACAGTACAATGGAGAAACAAGACACAATTTTACAGACAAAATACAGGGGGAATTGAGGGCCCTATTCCCGTGGGAATTTACAATCTAGTAGCAGCCAGTATGCAGTTTTTAGGGCTTTAAAAAAAAAAAGAAAATCTGTAGTGTAGGGATCCCTCTCCAAACAGCTCTTTCCCAGCCACACTGTTTATTTCCATGTTATCGGCAACTAGTAAACACACAGTAGTGCAGAATAATTAGTGTTAAAAGTACACTAACAAATTAGCGCATGTAATTTGCTATTGTGGTCTTTTAATTTGCAGATTACCCATGGACCTGGAATTTAGATCTGTATCTGTGCATATTCTTTATAGTGGTGTCTATTACATGCAGTTATATGAAAATTGGTGTAAACCATCCCTTTAAATTTTGCACAGGAAAGCTAAAGTCTTTGCAGTGTCATTTGCCTGCTATTCCAGTAATTTAACTTAAAGGGACAGTCTAGTATAAATTAAACATGTATTATTCAGATAGGACTTTTAATTTTAATCAACTTTCCAATTTACTTTTATCATCAAATTTGCTTTTTTCTCTTGGTATTCTTAGTTTAAACTAAACATAGGAAGGCTCATATGCTAATTTCTAAGCCTTTGAGGGCTGCCTCTTATCACATGCTTTTTAAATCTCTTTTCAACACAAAGAGACAGAAAGTACATGCGGGCCATATAGATAACACTGTGTTCAGGCACAGGGGGTTATTTAAGATTTAGCACAAAACAATGCTAAATTTAAGACAATAGATAATAGTCAGTCATGTGATCAGGGGGCTGGAAGAAGGTTCCTAGATACAAGGTAATCACAGAGGTAAAAAGTATATTAATATAACTGTTGATTATGCAAAACTGGGGAATGGGTAATAAAAGGATTATCTATCTTTTAAAACAATAACAATTCTATGGTAGACTGTCCCTTTAAGAATTATTTTTCCAATGCCCCAGTGAGGCTCATGCAGCACTTAGAATCTCAATCCTATAACATTCTATACAGTTACTGCTGATCAGTGCAAGAATATATTTGTCTGACTGGCCATGGCAAATGAGTTAAAGGAACATAAAAGTGGCAAAAGAAAATGCTTGAATTAGAGCATTTAGGGGTTAAAATCAGCTCCAGATCTGCAACCCATTTCTGGGATCTAGTTGATCACTTGTAACGAATCAGCAGCTATCTCCCAGTAGAGCATTGTTGTCCCTGAGTCTACCTAGGTATGCTTTTCAGCAAGAGAATTAAAGGGACAGTCTACACCAAAATTTTTATTATTTAAAAAGATAGATAATCCCTTTATTACACATTCCCACGTTTTTGCATAACCAACACAGTTATATTAAAGGGACTGTAAAAAGCTGACAGAAAAATATCACCTGAGCATCTCTATGTAAAAAGGAAGATATTTTACCTCACAATCTCCTCAGCTCAGCAGAGTAAGTTCTGTGTAAAAATTTGATGATAAAAGTAAATTGGAAAGTTGTTTTAAATTGCATGCCCTATCTGAATCATGAAAGTTTAGTTTTGACTTTACTGTCCCTTTAAGTAAATTCGGTAACAGAATTAAATTGAAACATCTCTTTAAACTGTGCTTTGTCTGAACCAATATGTTTTAATTTTGGCAGTGACTCTTTAATGGGACACTAAACTTGTAATTACAAGACATGTCTGTTGTATTGGTTTAGAATAAAATATCAGCCAAGTTGAAATGTTTAAAAACAAATCATAGGGACAATGTACTGAAAAAAACCTTAATGTGTTTCCAGTGATTTGTTATACCATAAAATTTATGAAAAATTGCTTATTTTTTTATATGAAATTGAAACTACAACCCATTAAAGAGGATTGAGCTTGCAGGGAAATTAGATCTTATTTTACACATACACCCCCCCCCCCCCACACCTACCCACACACCTTATCTACTAACACAACTGGGGTTGTAATTTCTTCTACTGGCTTTGTTTATATAGATTTCTATAGCCTATACTTAAAAGGACACTGAACCCACATTTTTTGTTTCGTGATTCATATAGAGCATGCAATTTTAAACAACTTTCTAATTTACTCCTATTATCATTTTTTTTCTTTGTTCTCTTGCTATCTTTATTTGAAAAAGAAGGCATCTAAGCTTTTTTTTATTGGTTCAGACCTCTGGACAGCACATTTTTTATTGGTGGATTAATTTATCCACCAATCAGCAACAACCCAGGTTCACCAAAAATGGGCCGGCATCTAAACTTACATTCCTGCATTTCAAATAAAGATACCAAGAGAATGAAGAAAATTTGATAATAGGAATAAAATAGAAAGTTGTTTGAAATGTCATGCTCTATCTGAATCACGAAAGAAAAAATTTGGGTTCAGTGTCCCTTTAAGTACAGAAACTGTCAGTATAGGTAGAAATACAACAGGCAAAATTAGCTATTTCAAATGCTGACATATAGTAAAGGATATGCATGTGGGGAAACATGTCAAGGTAAGTAAAGGAGCTATTTGTAAACTATTCATTACACTCCAGCAAGAGTAAAATAATTTAGAACAAATCAAAGTGGAGAAAAATGTAAAGGGACATAGATGAATTATTTCTTTAAATAGAAACATATTTGAAATATACATGTATTGCAAAGGTGCATTTAGTAAAAGTTATCACTGTTTTAGTGTTAGTATTTTTCTCTGCACGTGCATGAGAAGCATAGTTAGATATTCTCAGTGCAACAGCATTTTAAAAACTGCAGCTACTCAGAGTGCCAGTGGGGCTTGTATAATGTCAGCAATTAACAAATTGCGTCTTTACAAGATAGTACAAGCATTTTAAACTCTGAGCAAATGCTCTGTTTCAAATGCTGGTGCACGGTGCATACTTAAATACACATTTTAAATTTTTCAAATACACATTTCGACAGCTATAGCTTTTATTAGAAGCATTTTTAATAATACATGTACAGCATATTACAAAAATACTTGTTTTCAAAACTAATGCATCCACTTGGATTCCAATTTTGGCTGGAATATCTCTTTAAGGTACACTGTCTCTTTAACATAATTTTTACTGAAATTGTTTTTCAATAACCAAACTCCACCCACCATTTGCCTTATTTGTAGGAGCAAAAATCGTCATAAAGGGACCGTGTACACCCAGAATCGAAATATGATTTTCAATTATCAATGCACAAAAGAATCAAATGCCTACATTACCAAATCATTAGTTTTTAAAGCTTATTAATTTTTTGCTTGAAATTTCCCTCTCCAGCGTGTTCACTGCGTGATACAGGGATGACCTTAAAAAAAGGGTAGAGCAACAATCTTCAATGGGCATGCACCCCACCAATCGGATGGTTTATATAAATGAACTGATGCATGTACAAACAACGCATGTGCGATAGCGCATGTGAGCGTTCACACTATGCTAGTTGTCACTGTCTGCCTCTTAATCTTTTGAAATAATGTTTCCTGCCTTCTAGTCCAGTGGCTTCAGTCTTAGGGCTCGATTTACCAAAGCCCTACGGCTGCAAGTTCTCACACGAACTTGCTCGCTGTACTTTATCAATCAGCGGTCACCAGGCCGCAGCTTCCCTAAAGTGAAAGTAAAATTTTAACCTCAGCAAAACATATATGTAATATATATGCATCACTATGTTTGTTGAATTTATTTTGCAAAGATTTAAGTTATATTTTATTATTTTATTTCCTTACTGTGTTCGTCCTTGCTCCGCCCACCCTCCTCTTCCTGTATTTTTAGGCCTTTACGTATAGAGTGATCCCACCCGCTCTATACGTACCTTAAATGCGTGTTCACGATCAGGGAACACATTGCGCAGGGGGTATAGAGAGATAGTGATTACCTGCGGGTAATTTCGCCCCACCACAGGTGAGCTGAGGCGTACAGGGGCGCGTATACGTGCCCCTGTACGCCTCAGCTTTGATAAATCTAGCCCATAGTACTTGCCCTGGCATCTCCCCCGGAGCACCTTTGTATCCTGACCGCTACCCCTGAGCTCTGTGCACTGACTGCTCAATCCCTCGCAGCCAGACAGGCTGAGCATCCGGGATGTCACTGGTAGTTAGCCAATCACCTGGCAGTCCCCAGACTGGCTCCAACCTATCGGGGAGGAAGAGTAACCCATAGAGTGCCAGTCTAATCTGCTACCTTGTCTGAATCTGCTACCTCTGACTGTGAATGCTCTGTATTTCGTAATCTCAGGGAACACATTGCGCATGCGTAAATAGGCGATCAGGGACACATTGCGCATGCGCAAATCAGCGATCAGGGCTCTTCAATATTGATATGGAGCAGCAGTGTCCACAAAAAGTTGTGCGCATACGCGAATTGGGCACGCGCGTCCAATAGAATTGTGTGTAACAGATTTTGCGCATGCGCAATAGATGACATATTATGATGATGTAGCTTCATGGCTGCCGATCGGCCAGAAAGTCAATTGGTTGTAATGAAAACGTGACAATGAAGTTAAATATGTATCGGTAAGCGGGGAGATTTAAAAATCTGAAAAACATCAGTTTGTATTTGGCGATAATGTTATTTAGAGATAGCTTAAATATAAACGATGAATTAAACTCCTATTATGTTTAACTAACAGATCTAACTGTGCTAAGCTGACCACCTAACTTTACTTTCACTTTAACCTCTTCGCCACCTCTAAGGTGTCGAAATTCAATGTCCGCGGTCGAGTCCAACGAGGAGATTGACAGCTCCTGCCCGCGCGTGATTGGCTGTGCATGGGCAGGGGGCAGGATTGCACGCGAGTGCAAAATTGCGCTTGTGTGCAATAGTGATTACCTGCAGGTAATTTCGCCCCACCACAGGTGAGCTGAGGCATACAGGGGCGCGTATACGTGCCCCTGTACGCCTCAGCTTTGATAAATCTAGCCCATAGTACTTGCCCTGGCATCTCCCCCGGAGCACCTTTGTATCCTGACCGCTACCCCTGAGCTCTGTGCACTGACTGCTCAATCCCTCGCAGCCAGACAGGCTGAGCATCCGGGATGTCACTGGTAGTTAGCCAATCACCTGGCAGTCCCCAGACTGGCTCCAACCTATCGGGGAGGAAGAGTAACCCATAGAGTGCCAGTCTAATCTGCTACCTTGTCTGAATCTGCTACCTCTGACTGTGAATGCTCTGTATTTCGTAATCTCAGGGAACACATTGCGCATGCGTAAATAGGCGATCAGGGACACATTGCGCATGCGCAAATCAGCGATCAGGGCTCTTCAATATTGATATGGAGCAGCAGTGTCCACAAAAAGTTGTGCGCATACGCGAATTGGGCTCGCGCGTCCAATAGAATTGTGTGTAACAGATTTTGCGCATGCGCAATAGATGACATATTATGATGATGTAGCTTCATGGCTGCCGATCGGCCAGAAAGTCAATTGGTTGTAATGAAAACGTGACAAGGAAGTTAAATATGTATCGGTAAGCGGGGAGATTTAAAAATCTGAAAAACATCAGTTTGTATTTGGCGATAATGTTATTTAGAGATAGCTTAAATAAAAACGATGAATTAAACTCCTATTATGTTTAACTAACAGATCTAACTGTGCTAAGCTGACCACCTAACTTTACTTTCACTTTAACCTCTTCGCCACCTCTAAGGTGTCGAAATTCAATGTCCGCGGTCGAGTCCGACGAGGAGATTGACAGCTCCTGCCCGCGCGTGATTGGCTGTGCATGGGCAGGGGGCGGGATTGCACGCGAGCGCAAAATTGCGCTTGTGTGCAATAGTGATTACCTGCGGGTAATTTCGCCCCACCACAGGTGAGCTGAGGCATACAGGGGCTCGTATACGTGCCCCTGTACGCCTCAGCTTTGATAAATCTAGCCCATAGTACTTGCCCTGGCATCTCCCCCGGAGCACCTTTGTATCCTGACCGCTACCCCTGAGCTCTGTGCACTGACTGCTCAATCCCTCGCAGCCAGACAGGCTGAGCATCCGGGATGTCACTGGTAGTTAGCCAATCACCTGGCAGTCCCCAGACTGGCTCCAACCTATCGGGGAGGAAGACTAACCCATAGAGTGCCAGTCTAATTTGCTACCTTGTCTGAATCTGCTACCTCTGACTGTGAATGCTCTGTATTTCGTAATCTCACTCCACATATGTTAATCGCATTCAACACATTCCTTTTTTTGTAAATCAGCAGCATAACAGATTCTGACAAGGAAGTTGTCCTGTCGGATTTTGCTTTGGCGAATAAATGCCACGATACTAATAAAACAAATAAAAATTACACATAACAATTATATATATATATATATATATATATATATATATATATATATATATATATATATATATATATACAGACACACTTATATACATTTCAATTACTTCAATCACGGTGATGAAAAAGGCGACGTTAAAAGCGTGTCCTCTAAATCCTATATAATAAAAGGCCAAGTGTGTTTGTCCGAAGCTGTCATGCGCAGTAGAGACTGCGCGTGAGGACAAACACACCTGGTGTCGTGTGGTGGGCGTGGCCGGGCGGATGCGGCATGGGCGTGATGCGGGCGTGGCTGGACGGGGACCCGGCGTCTGGCAGACAGAGAGCTCTAAAGAGGGGGTATAGAGAGAGCAGAAGAAGGTGGATAGAGAGAGCAGAAGAGGGGGGATAGAGAGAGGGAGAGAGAGACAGCAAAAGAGAGGGGGGAGAGCGCGCAAGAGAGGGGGGGGGAGGGAGCGCAAAAGAGAGGGGGGGGGAGAGCGCGCAAGAGAGGGGGGGGAGGGAGCGCAAAAGAGAGGGGGGGGAGGGAGCGCAAAAGAGAGGGGGGGAGGGAGCGCAAAAGAGAGGGGGGGAGGGAGCGCAAAAGAGAGGGGGGGAGGGAGCGCAAAAGAGAGGGGGGAAGGGAGCGCAAAAGAGAGGGGGGAAGGGAGCGCAAAAGAGAGGGGGGAAGGGAGCGCAAAAGAGAGGGGGGAAGGGAGCGCAAAAGAGAGGGGGGAAGGGAGCGCAAAAGAGAGGGGGGAAGGGAGCGCAAAAGAGAGGGGGGGAAGGGAGCGCAAAAGAGAGGGGGGAAGGGAGCGCAAAAGAGAGGGGGGGAAGGGAGCGCAAAAGAGAGGGGGGGAAGGGAGCGCAAAAGAGAGGGGGGGAAGGGAGCGCAAAAGAGAGGGGGGGGAAGGGAGCGCAAAAGAGAGGGGGGAAGGGAGCGCAAAAGAGAGGGGGGGAAGGGAGCGCAAAAGAGAGGGGGGAAGGGAGCGCAAAAGAGAGGGGGGGAAGGGAGCGCAAAAGAGAGGGGGGAAGGGAGCGCAAAAGAGAGGGGGGGAAGGGAGCGTAAAAGAGAGGGGGGAAGGGAGCGCAAAAGAGAGGGGGGGAAGGGAGCGCAAAAGAGAGGGGGGAAGGGAGCGCAAAAGAGAGGGGGGAAGGGAGCGCAAAAGAGAGGGGGGGAAGGGAGCGCAAAAGAGAGGGGGGGAAGGGAGCGCAAAAGAGAGGGGGGGAAGGGAGCGCCAAAGAGAGGGGGGGAAGGGAGCGCAAAAGAGAGGGGGGGGAGAGAGCGCAAAAGAGAGGGGGGGGAGAGAGCGCAAAAGAGAGGGGGGAGGGAGGAAGGGAGGGCAAAAGAGAGGAGGGGGGAAGGGAGGGCAAAAGAGAGGAGGGGGGAAGGGAGGGCAAAAGAGAGGAGGGGGGAAGGGAGGGCAAAAGAGAGGAGGGGGGAAGGGAGGGCAAAAGAGAGGAGGGGGGAACGGAAGGCAAAAGAGAGGAGGGGGGAAGGGAGGGCAAAAGAGAGGAGGGGAGAGAGGGCAAAAGAGAGGAGGGGAGAGAGGGCAAAAGAGAGGAGGGGAGAGAGGGCAAAAGAGAAAGGGGGAGAGAGGGCAAAAGAGAGGGGGGGGGGAGAGAGGGGGGAGAGAGGGCAAAAGAGAGGGGGGGAGAGAGGGCAAAAGAGAGGGGGGGAGAGAGGGCAAAAGAGAAAGGGGGAGAGAGGGCAAAAGAGAGAGGGGGGGAGAGAGGGCAAAAGAGAGAGGGGGAGAGAGGGCAAAAGAGAGAGGGGGAGAGAGGGCAAAAGAGAGAGGGGGGAGAGAGGGCAAAAGAGAGAGGGGGGAGAGAGGGCAAAAGAGAGAGGGGGGAGAGAGGGCAAAAGAGAGAGGGGGAGAGAGGGCAAAAGAGAGGGGGGAGAGAGGGCAAAAGAGAGGGGGGGGGAGAGGGGGAGAGGGCAAAAGAGAGAGGGGGAGAGAGGGCAAAAGAGAGAGGGGGAGAGAGGGCAAAAGAGAGAGGGGGGAGAGAGGGCAAAAGAGAGAGGGGGGAGAGAGGGCAAAAGAGAGAGGGGGGAGAGAGGGCAAAAGAGAGAGGGGGAGAGAGGGCAAAAGAGAGGGGGGAGAGAGGGCAAAAGAGAGGGGGGGGAGAGGGGGAGAGGGCAAAAGAGAGGGAGGGAGAGAGGGCAAAAGAGAGGGGGGGAGAGAGGGCAAAAGAGAGGGGGGGAGAGGGCAAAAGAGAGGGGGGGAGAGAGGGCAAAAGAGAGGGGGGAGAGAGGGCAAAAGAGAGGGGGGAGTGAGGGCAAAAAATGAGGGGGGGGGAGAGAGGGGGGGAGAGGGCAAAAGAGAGGGGGAGAGCGCAAAAGTGAGGGGGAGAGCAAGCAAAAGAGAGGGGGAGAGAGAGAAAAAGAGAGGAGAGAGAGAGAGCAAAGGAGAGGAGAGAGAACAAACGAGAGGGGGAAGAGAGAGAGCAAAAGAGAGGGGGGAGAGAGGGCAAAAGAGAGGGGGGAGAGAGGGCAAAAAATGAGGGGGGGGGGAGGGGGGAGAGGGCAAATGAGAGGGGGAGAGCGCAAAAGTGAGGGGCAGAGCAAGCAAAAGAGAGGGGGAGAGAGAGCAAAAGAGAGGAGAGAGAGAGAAAACGAGAGGAGAGAGAACAAACAAGAGGGGGAAGAGAGAGAGCAAAAGAGAGGGGGAGAGACAGCAAAAGAGGGGGAGAGAGAGCGAAAGAGAGGGGGAGAAAGAGAGCAAAAGAGAGGGGGAAGAGAGAGCAAAAGAGAGGGGGAGAGAGAGGGCAAAAGAGAGGGGGGAGAGAGAGGGCAAAAGAGAGGGGGGAGAGAGAGGGCAAAAGAGAGGGGGGAGAGAGGGCAAAAGAGAGGGGAGAGAGAGGGCAAAAGAGAGGGGGGAGAGAGGGCAAAAGAGAGGGGGGAGAGAGGGCAAAAGAGAGGGGGGAGAGAGGGCAAAAGAGAGGGGGAGAGAGAGGGCAAAAGAGAGGGGGGAGAGAGAGGGCAAAAGAGAGGGGGGAGAGAGGGCAAAAGAGAGGGAGAGAGAGGGCAAAAGAGAGGGGGGAGAGAGGGCAAAAGAGAGGGAGAGAGAGGGCAAAAGAGAGGGGGAGAGAGGGCAAAAGAGAGGGGGGAGAGAGGGCAAAAGAGAGGGGGAGAGAGGGCAAAAGAGAGGGGGAGAGAGGGCAAAAGAGAGAGGGAGAGAGGGCAAAAGAGAGGGGGGGAGAGAGGGCAAAAGAGAGGGGGGGAGAGAGGGCAAAAGAGAGAGGGGGAGAGAGGGCAAAAGAGAGAGGAGGAGAGAGGGCAAAAGAGAGAGGGGGAGAGAGGGCAAAAGAGAGAGGGGGAGAAAGGGCAAAAGAGAGGGGGGGTGAGAGGGCAAAAGAGAGGGGGGGGGAGAGAGGGGGGAGAGGGCAAAAGAGAGGGGGGAGAGAGGGCAAAAGAGAGGGGGGGAGAGGGCAAAAGAGAGGGGGAGAGAGGGCAAAAGAGAGGGGGGAGTGAGGGCAAAAGAGAGGGGGGAGAGAGGGCAAAAAATGAGGGGGGGAGAGAGGGGGAGGAGAGGGCAAAAGAGAGGGGGAGAGCGAGAGCAAAAGAGAGGGGAGAGAGCAAAAGAGAGGGGTGAGAGAGAGAGCAAAAGAGAGGGGGGAGAGAGAGAGCATAAAGAGAGGGGAGAGAGAGAGCAAAAGAGAGGGGGGAGAGAGACAGCAAAACAGAGGGGGGAGAGACAGCAAAACAGAGGGGGGAGAGAGACAGCAAAAGAGAGGGGGGAGAGCGCGCAAAAGAGAGGTGGAAGGGAGAGCAAAAGAGAGGGGGGAAGGGAGCGCAAAAGAGAGGGGGAAAAGGGAGTGCAAAAGAGAGGGGGGAAAGAGCGCAAAAGAGAGGGGGGAGAGCGCGCAAAAGAGAGGGGGGAGAGAGCGCAAAAGAGAGGGGGGAGAGAGCACAAAAGAGAGGGGGGAGAAAGCGCAAAAGAGAGGGGGGAGAGCGAGACCAAAAGAGAGGGGGGAGAGCAAGAGCAAAAGAGAAGGGGGAGAGCGAGAGCAAAAGAGAGGGGAGAGCGAGCAAAAGAGAGGGGGGGGAGAGAGAGAGAAAAAGAGAGGGGGAGAAAGAGAGTGAAAGAGAGAGCAAAAGAGAAGGGAGAAAGAGAGAGCAAAAGAGAGGGGGGATAGAGAGAGAGCAAGGGGTGGGACCACTGTACTGCAAAAAATGGCCCGGGTACACAGGCTTTAGGACTAGTGTATATATATATATATATATATATATATATATATATATATATATATACAGGTAGCCCTCAGTTTACGCTGGGGTTAGGTTCCAGAAGGAATGGTTGTAAATCGAAACCGTTGTAAATTGAAACCCAGTTTATAATGTAAGTCAATGGGAAGTGAGGGAGATAGGTTCCAGGCCCCTCTCAAAATTGTCATAAGTAACATCTAATACATTATTTTTAAAGCTTTGAAATGAAGACTTTAAATGCTAAACAGCATTATAAACCTAATAAAATAATCACACAACACAGAATATATAATTAAACTAAGTTAAATGAACAAAAACATTTGCTAAACAGCATTATAAACCTAATAAAATAATCACACAACACAGACTTCACTTGCATTTTTCTGCAAACAGTTCTTTCTATGCATTCCAATCTTTTATTTATAGACGGGAAGATCTTGTTCCTTTGAAATTTGCTTGATAGCTCATGTCTGGTTAAACTGATTAATTTCAGCTTGCTTGGCTTTACTGAAAAACAAGCGGACAGCTCCACCAACTGGCTATTTTAATAAATGCACTGCTTCTCAATGCTTTTCAATAGCAGTCACATGACTGGAAAAAAGGTTGTTATTCTGAAACGGTGTAAATTGAACCGTTGTAAAACGAGGGCCATCTGTATATAAAATTTAAATTTACAATAAGATCCGCACTCACCAGCAACCACAACCACTCTGTGCATGGCCACTTTAATCAATCCAGAAGATAGGCAGCATGTAGAAGAGGATTCCGGTGTAAATCCCACAATATCCACAGCAGCACAAAAGGCCAGCACAAAAGGCCAGCACCAAAGATATTAAATATCACCTTTTATTGTAGAAAATTCATAACGTTTCGGCCCCAACCAGGAGGCCTTGGTCACATGAAACAAGTCTCCCAGAACAAGCATAACACACATACCCATAAGTGCACCTTATATACCCCCCTAAAACACACTGATACAGAGACACAACAAACCGCCAAAAGTCTAAAACAAACAGCTGGGTCTAATTGTCAATAATCAGATCCTACGTGAATAACATTATACAGAGCGTCATCAGGCTGTGACACGCTTGTCTTGCGCATGCGTGGCGATGTCACAGAACTAGCAGCGGTTGTCAAGGAAACCCACAAAATCACACAGCTCAAAGGCCCGTGGCGTCATCACGTACGCACAGCATACGGGTAGCGTAAGCGTATACATATGTATCCATGGCAACCGTCGCAGCTCTATATATACATAAGCTCTCGTGATAAGCGAGTAGTATCATCTGCATCATCTGTAGTATCTAGTGCCATTAACCACTCGGCGCTAAAGACAGCAGTAAGCACACAATAAGATCCACATTTAGAATATCCAGTTGGTCACTATAACGTTACATGTTGCCATGGCAACATATACAACAGATATACGGGGGTTAAGCCAAAATACCAGGGTGAATGAAAGATAACAATTAAAGATAAAAACAGTAGTAACAAAAATGTATATACATAAGTTCAAAAGCAGGATACATAGGTGTATAACCAATCAACATATGCAGGATGTCATTATAAAATTCCAATTGGTATAACAATCAATATATAGTAGTGTAAGCCTAACAGCTCTACAATCTATGAATCTGCAACTTGAACAATAGTATCATTAACATTTTTGTTACTACTGTTTTTATCTTTAATTGTTATCTTTCATTCACCCTGGTATACCCACTGGATATTCTAAATGTGGATCTTATTGTGTGCTTACTGCTGTCTTTAGCGCTGAGTGGTTAATGGCACTAGATACTACAGATTATGCAAATTGGTGACTTCTAATAGGCTTATCACGAGAGCTTATGTATATATAGAGCTGCGACGGTTGCCATGGATACATATGTATACGCTTATGCTACCCGTATGCTGTGCGTACGTGATGACACCACGGGCGTGATTCTGTGGGTTTCCTTGACAACTGCTGCTAGTTCTGTGACATCGCCACGCATGCGCAAGACAAGTGTGTCGCGGCCTGATGACGCTCCGTATAATGTTATTCACATAGGATCTGATTATTGACAATTAGACCCAGCTGTTTGTTTTAGACTTTTGGCGGTTTGTTGTGTCTCTGTATCAGTGTGTTTTAGGGGGGTATATAAGGTGCACTTATGGGTATGTGTGTTATGCTTGTCCTGGGAGACTTGTTTCATGTGACCTAGGCCTCCTGGTTGGGGCCGAAACGTTATGAATTTTCTACAATAAAAGGTTATATTTAATATCTTTGGTGCTGGCCTTTTGTGCTGCTGTGGATATTGTGGGATTTACACCGGAATCCTCTTCTACATGCTGCCTATCTTCTGGATTGATTAAAGTTGTCGTGCACAGAGTGGCTTGTTTAATTCCTTACTTTGGGAGCCGTTTTGTACTTTGGCACAGTGCATATATCTGTGAGGATATCGAGTGATACGCCTTTATTGTTACACTATAACATAAAGTGCTTTTTACAAGGATATGTCCATAGAAGGGACCACTATTCCCTCATCACAGGATGAACCATATGGAGAGATTGAAGATTTTGCATTCACTGATGATGATGCTAAATGCATCAGGTGTGAGACCCCCCTAAACATTTACCACAAATTATTGCATTTGGATAAAAAGGAAGTAGATTATCATCTACATGCAGTATACCTGTCTAAATACCATAAAGATAAATTCATTCCACATGGCTTTAGGGTGAGAAATATTCCCACTTTGGGTAGAACAAACTTATATTTCTGTAGAAGGTGGTGTGGAATATTGAATAAATGTTCTCATGATTTAATGCTTTTGGTTATTGAAGAAGTTTCCAGATTAAAAGTGTTGATAAAATCAGATATTGTACAGATTAAAGACAAACTACTGCATATTCTGAGTAATGACCCTGACACTGATTAGTTGAATAAATTATCCACCCAGGTTTCTAAGTACAAACAGAAACTACTTTCGTTCAAAAACAAGAAATATAATACAGTTGAAAATGATTATAGGGATAGGAAAGTGTATAAATGGCTTTACGGTAAAAATGATACCCCATATCAAAAGACAGGTAAATTCAATAAGAACAGACGAGTGAACTTTGACACTATTGATAGTAGTGGGGGTGACTCCTCAGGTAGTGAAGTAGTTAATACAACTCAGAAGGGAACACCGAGCAGCGGTGTCACTACTAGGTCCTCACAGAGACCCCCTTTACCCGTGGGTTCGGACACAGACACTATAGGAGGTGCGGGAGGAAACATCAAAAAAAGGTACAATACGAAAACAGAAACAATAGTGTACAATTTAAGCGCACGTACATTAACTATTGATGAAATTTCACTCCTTAATAAAGGGTTGTCCTTTATCCCCACCCGAAAAGTGAACTGTTTGACCTACGTGTTGACTTACACCGCTTTCAACGCCAATTGAAATTGAAAGATTTCTTTAAAAATTCTACTGACTATGAGCATAAACCTTTTTGGGGTAATAGCACCTTTGAACCTACTAACACTCACCCTTCGATCAAAACATTCACTCGTATGTGTACCGCAGATATTGACACTAAACATTCTTCTTCCTCCACTGATACATGGGATAATATTACACCACTTGAGAGAAAGGCTTTGAAGTCCCTTACTAAGGATAAGTCTATTGTGTAAAGGCCAGCTGATAAGGGTGGCGCTATTGTGGTGTTGGATTATTCAATGTATCGGGGTGAAGCTATAAGACAATTAGATGACGGTTACACTTACCGTAAACTTACATTTAACCCAACTACTGTATTCAAACAACAGGTTGATCAACTCTTAGATGCAGCTTTGAATGCTAGATTTATAGATGAAGATGTATATAGCTTCCTGAAGGTTGACAATCCTATTAGTCCCATACTTTACTTGTTACCCAAGATACACAAGAGTTTGTCCAATCCCCCTGGACGTCCCATCAGTAGAAAATAACTCATTGCATTCAGAAGAACTGACTTCAGACAGGTTTAGTTCTCCCCCACTTCTTCAATTGCACAGGAGACTAATAGAGATTACTTTGAAGGAGACATTCCTGGCTAAAATGAGAACAATAGAACATTTGGTTTAATTAAAATATAACACAGTTTCAGAAACCATCTGTATGATTGCCTTGGAACCAATGTTAAATGACAGCATTCTGATACCTAGAACAGGATACATGCCCATATATGGGTTTCCTCCAAGGGAGATGCCGGTCCGTCTGAAGAGATGTGAAAGATGCAAACATTCTTCAAAAGGGACTGATAATTAGCACAGATTTGTTTGAGTGGCTCATGCTGTGTGGTTACTAACCCTGGAATATACAAGATGTGGTGAATAAGAGACATTGTGTCTAGGGGAGGACAGCATACAGTGAAGGCACATGGCTTACATTATGATTTCAAAACAACTGTATATATTTTAATGGATATGAGATGTATATATGTATATGTGTGTATATATATATATATATATATATATATATATATATATATATATATATATATATATGTATCATATATATATGTATGTTTTGAAAGCATGAATATCTTAACCTCTGTGTTTTTAAGAATATAAATATTTGTGGACCTGGAAAGAAATAATTAATGACACTTATTTTTATTTCAGATCTATTCAGACAAGATTCAGATATCCAGGAAGAAATGCACAGAAATATGAAACATGCTGTATATGTAAAACCCTACCCTATCTAAAACAAATATTATGAATAATTGCTATAGAAAGTTATGGTCTGATTAAATAATCATTTTATAAAAATAATTAAGTTGTTTAAAAATGTTCAGAAATGGTATTGCTACATGTATTGCTATGTCTGTTTGTAATGCTGCCACCCGGTGTTGCCATGAGAGAACTACAGCCAGAAAGCCTTTTGGCTGTTAAAAATAAGATATTCCAATTATCCAATGACAAGGGACAAGGCTCCGTGGGCGTTTCCATAACAACAATGTATACTAAACCAATTATCCAATGACAAGGGACAAGCAAAAAGGGCATGAACGAAACAGGTCATCTATGATTAAATATAATGGGAGTAGTGAATGCACAAGGGACAGTTGTCTGCAACTTGCTGAAACTAGTGATCTGATTTTTGCTGCGATATACCTGGGAAAATTTCACTAAGCAAGGAGCTCAAAACTTAACCCTGATTTATGCAAAAACCTTCCTTCGAATGAGATGACCTAAAGACCGCTACGAATTGGTTCAAAATTGGTGAAGTATATTGTTTTCAAAACTTGAAACAAAAAGGGAACTGGTGAGAGCATAGTCAATTTGTATTTAATAGATTTAGAGAACAGTCTGCATTTTACTAGCATTTCACAGCCTATATATATTGTTTAAATCTGTGTCTGATTGGCTAAGTAACTCATCTGTGCAAGTTCTGATACTGTAAATTAATATTGTATTAGGATAAATTGCAGTTAAATAGCAGAATATATATATTATCCTATTGTTTAAGAGCACAGTTTAGAATTGTATTGCTTGGATGTTAAAGGCTATGTATAAATAAGGTTGGTTTTAAAGATAAGCGTGTATGAACTTTGCATAGCATATTTAAATAGTTTTCAAGCGCATATAATATTATTTCATATTCCTTTTATTGCAAATATATTTCAAAAATGTTCATGGATATTAACTAAATAAAAGAGTTCAGGTATTTATATTAATTTTATTTGTTGTCTTAGTAGAAGTATATTGATTGTGGGTTCAGTCTAAAGGAAGATCGTTAAATATATTCCCTGCCATATACTCACACATTGTTTGGAGAATACTGCTAAGATTTTCATAAATAGACTGACAATTTATATGTCCATGTACGAACAGGAACATATTTTGACTCCAGAACAGAGCTGCATATGATTCTATCAATGCTATATTGATGACGTCTTCCTAGTGTGGAAGGGTGATGTGGAATCATTTAAGTTATGGTTCAATCATTTAAATACCCTGAATTCTACTGTACGGTTCAAGATGGATATTAAAAATGAAAGAATACACTTTCTTGATCTTGAGATTTATAAAAATATGACATGTTCTGCTTTGAGGTTAAATACTACACTTTATAACAAACCCACCGATAAAAATTCCACATTACATTACAATAGTTACCATCCTAACTATCAGAAATCAGGGGTTAGTTCTTCCCAGCTCCTGCGTGTAGTTAGAAATAACACAGAGGAGGCTCACAAAAAGAGACAACTTAAGGGGATGGCTCAGAAGTTTATTGAAAGAGGCTATCCAGAACAACTGATAACTACACAATGTGAGAGAGCACAATCACTTAGCCAGCAATCACTAAACAATAAACCACCAAAGATAACGGACAAACGCTTGAATTTCATTGCTACATTTACACCAGCTTCCCATACTGTAAAAAGAGTGATTGAACAACATTGGCCTTTGGTTTCTACTGATCCTACTCTTCCATTTGGTGAGTTGCCACCTCCCAGAATGGTCTACAAAAGGGCACGGAACCTTAGGGACATGCTGGTACAGACCGATCCGGTACGAAGTTACCAAAAGGATACTTGGTTACCAAAAAAGAAAATGGTTGTTACAGATGCGGAAATTGTGTTACCTGTAACGGGATGATTGTGGGAAACAAGTTCCATCTTCCTCATACCAACAAAACATCTAACCTGTACATCAGATCATGTGGTGTATTTGATTATTTGCCCCTGGTCTTTGTACTACATGGGTAAAACGATCACCAGCTTTAGAGAAGGACTGGCTAATCATAAAACAGCCATCAGATTGGCTTATGACAAAGGGCCTTCTGGCCAACCTGTTGCACGCCACTTTCAACAAGCGGGCCATGCGATCTCCTCCATGAGAACAATCCTTATTGATCATGTTCCAAAACCCAGAAGGGGTGGTGACAGGGCTAAGGCCCTATTACAGTTAGAGTCACGTTGGATACACCGCCTGGGGACTATCAATCCAAAAGGATTGAATATGACAGTTGATTATAGCTGTTTCTACAAATGACTGTGAGCTTCCTCTCATCTTTGATTTTATGGCTTTCTACCTATTCCTTGAAGCACCTTGTGTGTTATTTTTAAATGTTCATGATACTATTGTTCAAGTTGCAGATTCATAGATTGTAGAGCTGTTAGGCTTACACTACTATATGTTGATTGTTATACCAATTGGAATGTTATAATGACATCCTGCATATGTTGATTGGTTATACACCTATGAATCCTGTAGTTTACTTTAAATAGTGTGAAAATCCGGATGTTTGTGTGTTTCACTTTCACAAGAAGAAATCTAGTTCAGAAAAGAGCTGAATACTGCTGCCAGCGGCCATATTCTGCATTTAGTGCTAAACTAAGGCAACAAATGCACATACCTAATTTTAAACAACTTTCCAATTTAATTCTATTATCAGTTGCTTCATTCTCTTGGTATTCTTTGTTGAAGAAGCAGCAATGCACTACTTGGAGCTAACTGATCAAATTGGGTGAGCCTTTGACAGGAGGCATATATGTGCAGCCACCAATCAGCAGCTCCCATTAGTGCAATATCTGCTCCTGAGCCTACCTAGGTATGCTTTTCAACAAAGGATACAAAGACTATAAAGAAATCTAGATAATAGAAGTAAATTGGAAAGTTGTTTAAACTTTGTATGTTCTATCTGAGTCATGAAAATATTATTTTTCATGTCTCTTTAAAGCTGTTTCAACTGGTCAGTGGGTTAGATATTCATTAGCTAATAAGAAAAACACACCACTATATTAGATGACAATGACATGTATCTACAAGAATAAGAGCAAACATTTTTGTTTTTCCACATAGGGGCGTCTATTTTTCAAAAACAAACTAACAAAAACTATAATACTACCATGTCCTTCATGTATGGATTTGTTTAACAAGAGTAGCTGCCTATGGGTGCTTCATCCGCAGGGACACCTCTCTGGCTGATTACTGGCGCCTATGGTGGAAGCGCACAATATTAAACATTTAACCAGTGTAGGGGCACAGCAGAGTGAAAGGCGTTCTCAAGCTGATTGTGATTTCTCATTCCTGTGACGCGTTTAAAAAAAAATGTAGCTGCTATAAAGAAGGAAATAGAGGCTGTTTTGGGGGGTCAAAACAAGTGAAGGCTTTTCCTGTAACAGGTGAGTGACTGTCTATTCATAATAATTCTGCAGACAAAAAGCTTGAAAATAAGCATTTCTGTCCCTTTAAAGTGACATTAAACACTTTGAGATTGTAATATAAAATGTTTGTAGTAAACAAACCTTGTATTATACGGTCATCATTTTCCTGTAAGTTACTTTTTTTTTTTTAATAGTTAAACAAATAATTATACTGATAAAAAAAGCTAATCTTTGCTTTGAGTACATTTATCTAGCATTTGCTGTATAGTGGCCCTTTAACTGCAGCTTGTAAAATAAATACTGTGAAAGATTAACATTGCAACTCTGAAAAGTTTAGTATTAAGGAAATAATTGGAGGTTTCTAAATAATGTGCCTCAGTTCATCAGCCTAATAGGGCTGCAGTAAGGATTAAATAAACTGTGATTAAACTGAGACATACATAATGCATTTGAAAAACAAGTAAATAACTGGGGATTACATTTGAATGGTATTTGCATTTGTCTGCATATTATTTATTTTAACTAGTTGTAGCTAAAGCAGCCCAGGCATAGCCTTTTTATTTATTATATTTTAGTGAGTTTTTTCTTGGACAGTCTTGTTGCATTGCTAATTGTTTTTCAGGTATTAAAGCATTGAACTGACTCTCCTACCCTTATTTAGAATAAGATAAGTGTAAAATGCCTGCAAACATCTGCTTGCGTGAGAATTGTTATGTCCCAAGCAGAACAGTGCTGCACCTCAGTGTGGTGCCATATACCAAATAATCTTATAACCACAGAATTACAGGCTCGTAAACAGAGAGATATTAATGAGCTAAACATTTACACAATCACTTGTTGAACACTTTCAGTTAGAAAAAATAAGCATTTGACTAATAATCTTCTTCAAACTTTGTACTGCAATGTCCCTTTAAAGGGACAGTTAACCCTATTATAATGTCCCATAACATATACTTACCCCAGTACATTTTTAAAGATACCCCACTACAGAATTAGTTTCTTTAATAATATATTTTTTTAATCTAAACATCCTGCATGTCTGCCCAACTACTGTAGCTAGTTTTTTCTTATTAAAGGGACATTGTACACTAGAGTTTTTTTTTTTTGCATAAATGTTCTGTTGATGATCCACTTATTTAGCCCATCTGGTGGTGTTTTTGTAAAAATATATAGTTTTGCGTATTTTTAAATAACATTGTGCTGATTTTGAGACTCCTAACCAAAGCCCCAACGTTCTAGATTTATACTGATGTCTCTAGACTCTAGCTTGTGTAATGGGTCTTTTCATATGCAGAGGAGAGGGGTGAGGAAGTATCTGATTTTCTTGCTTTCTAAGCCCACTTCAGTGGGTGTCCCAGCCTAACCTCATCAACCGTGCTAAATCGGGAGCTTCTAAGTACGTTTTTAAAATGTTTTATACTGGAATTTTATATCAGTATATGTGCATATTCTTCTTTATAGTAGTGTCTATTGCATGCAGTTATCTGAAAATGTGTGTATACTGTCCCTTTAAACTAAAATAAAAAAACAGAAATGCACCAGTTGCACTATTAAATGGATATAAGCAGTGGGTTAAATTACATATAAATCATTGCACTGTGTAAGATTTATCAATTTAAAATTATTTTTTACTTTTGTGTCTATTACTTCCTGTCAAGCTCACAATGGGTCTGGGGTCTCTATGGGAAGACATATATAGCTTTATGTCTTCTACAGCAACTTGAGATGGCTTACTGTTTAGTGAAAGCTAGAGAGAATCGGGAAGTTTCTTACGCATGCTTAGAATAAACAGAATGCAACTTAAAGGTACAGTCTAGTCAAACTTAAACTTTTATGATTCAGATAGAGCATGTAATTTTAAACAACTTTCAAATTTACCTTTATCATTATTTGCTTTGTTCTCTTGACCTAGGTAGGCTCATATGCTAATTTAACAAAAACTAGCATTAGTTGGATTATATATTATTAAAATAAAGGCTAAATGCTGCGTTCACTTTAAACAAAAGTGTGCATAAGCCCTGCCCACCAACACATTTCGTCATGAAGTCACGTTGGTGATGAAACGTGTTGTTGGGCAGGGCTTATGCACACTATTCTTTGAAGTGAACACGTTGTTTGGGTTTTATGTTTTTGCAAACAAATAATATAATGGATACTAAGTAATACATAAAGTACAATTGATTAAACAGTGTGAAAGCAAGAAGCCTTTTAAGCTGATTGAGAAATTGAATGTGTGTGAACATAGCACTAGGGCCAAAGGGATTTACCCCAGATGCTTGCAGGCAGAAGGTTCGTAGGACGAATGAACGGTGATATAGGGAATTTCCTTTATCCCCTCCCCAGTGTTTAATCTTGAAAAGGTAACGCCAGCACTGGTATACTTGAAAAAACTTTATTAGGAGTTACATAAAAAGCAGCAACGTTTCGGGGGTTAACCCCTTAGTCATGCTAAGTGTACACA
Organism: Bombina bombina; assembly: GCF_027579735.1. Lineage (NCBI taxonomy): Eukaryota > Metazoa > Chordata > Amphibia > Anura > Bombinatoridae > Bombina > Bombina bombina. The sequence continues at coordinate 560,097,579 of NC_069501.1, read as the reverse complement.
ACATTTCATGATTCTTTTACACCTATTTTGGCGCCAAAGGCTTCTGTGTAGAGTAGAGAGTCAGCACTCCCTCTAGTGGTTACAAGTAATAAACTACTTAAATACTTGTGTGTACAATTTAAAAACAATGTATCAGACAAAACAAGACACAAGTTAAATACCTACAATCAATATCAGCGATATTCTCAAGAGTTTTTTTGTGTTACACATGTATGTTGACTCTTTAGTGTGAGTTGATAGTAGATTACCTATGTTCAATTTATTTCTCTCTATGAGTTAGTCCTGTTAAACACTTAGTTAAAGTCCCTCACTGTGAATCAAACATCCAAGTTAATATACATTTTCAATGTGAATATTCAATGTTGCCTAACATTAATTAGAGACTGTGTATAATTTTGTTCACTATTTGTTATTGGAATTTCCTATATTTTTCTCCTTATTGTAGCTCAGGGTTAGATTAATACTTGTATTGTACCAGTTAATATTAATTTTTAGAAAAATCAATTTAAGTCAAAATCCCTGTTTAACCCTTTAGGGATGAGGGTTTCCAACTTATAGATCCATTTCATTTCCTGTTGTTTCAAAAATGTTTCCCTATTCATACCATTTCGTTGGTTTGGAATTTGTTGTATTATTTTCCAGCGCAGCTGACTGATGTTATGACCTTGTTCAAGGAGTGTTTAGAAAGGGGTGCTTCTAGATTCTTTTTCCTAATATTAGAGCGGTGTTGGCTCAATCTGTCCTTTATCTTTTGTGTGGTCTCCCCCAAATAGTACATAGAACACGGACACTTGATAAGGTATACTACAAAGTTACTATCACAGGTATGAAACCCCTTGATGTTATAACATCTTCTATTATGTGGATGGTAGAAGTTTGGGTCTTTTATGATAGAGTTGCAACTAACGCATCCCAAACATGGATAACTTCCATTTCTTTTGCTTCCTATAAAGGTTTGTGTGTCCCTTCGCTCAATACCTACATCACTTTTAATGAGGTGGTCACAAAGATTTTTGACCCTTCTATAGGCCATTAGGGGTAATTCCCTAAAGTGCTCAATTTGTTGGTTGCAATCTCTAAGGATATGCCAATGTTTTCTTATTGCTTTGGAAATTGCATTACTATGAGGGTTGTGTTGTGATACGAATACAAGTCTGTCTGTTTTGTTTACCCAATCTTTAATTTTAGCTGGATGTTGGATTTCCTCAACTTTTTTATTAATTAAATGTGGTGGGTACCCTCTTTGTATGAACTTATTAGTTATTTCTAGGAGCCTTTTCTCTTTGACATCCTGTTCACTGACTATTCTTTGGACCCTCAAAAGTTGACTTTTTTGGTAACAAATTAATTAACCCTTTCGGATGGAAGCTATTGTACTCAAGTAAGGTATTCCTATCAGTATCTTTCCAGGGCAGGAAGAATTTACCAAAAAGTTAAACACAATGGTAAGGGGACTCCAATTCACACTTACATATAGTGAGGAAACCATCACCTTTTTAGACACAAGGGTCACTAAAGGTAAGAACAGGTTAAACATAGATATTTATTCTAAAGATACTGATAGGAATACCTTACTTGAGTACAATAGCTTCCATCCGAAAGGGTTAATTAATTCGTTACCATAAAGTCAACTTTTGAGGGTCCAAAGAATAGTCAGTGAACAGGATGTCAAAGAGAAAAGGCTCCTAGAAATGACTAACAAGTTCATACAAAGAGGGTACCCACCACATTTAATTAATAAAAATGTTGAGGAAATCCAACATCCAGCTAAAATTAAAGATAGGGTAAACAAAAAAGACAGACTTGTATTCGTATCACAACACAACCCTCATAGTAATGCAATTTCCAAAGCAATAAGAAAACATTGGCATATCCTTAGAGATTGCAACCAACAAATTGAGCACTTTAGGGAATTACCCCTAATGGCCTATAGAAGGGTCAAAAATCTTTGTGACCACCTCATTAAAAGTGATGTAGGTATTGAGCGAAGGGACACACAAACCTTTATAGGAAGCAAAAGAAATGGAAGTTATCCATGTTTGGGATGCGTTAGTTGCAACTCTATCATAAAAGACCCAAACTTCTACCATCCACATAATAGAAGATCTTATAACATCAAGGGGTTTCATACCTGTGATAGTAACTTTGTAGTATACCTTATCAAGTGTCCGTGTTCTATGTACTATTTGGGGGAGACCACACAAAAGATAAAGGACAGATTGAGCCAACACCGCTCTAATATTAGGAAAAAGAAACTAGAAGCACCCCTTTCTAAACACTTCCTTGAAAAAGGTCATAACATCAGTCAGCTGCGCTGGCAAATAATACAACAAATTCCAATCCAATGAAAAGGTATGAATAGGGAAAAAAATTGAAACAACAGGAAATGAAATGGATTTATAAGTTGGAAACCCTCATCCCTAAAGGGTTAAACAGGGATTTTGACTTAAATTGCTTTTTCTAAAAATTAATATTAACTGGTACAATACAAGTATTAATCTAACCCTGAGCTACAATAAGGAGAAAAATATAGGAAATTCCAATAACAAATAGTGAACAGAATTATACACAGTCTCTAATTAATGTTAGGCAACATTGAATATTCACATTGAAAATTTATATTAACTTGGAGGTTTGATTCACAGTGAAGGACTTTAACTAAGTGTTTAACAGGACTAACTCATAGAGAGAAATAAATTGAACAAAGGTAATCTACTAGCAACTCACACTAAAGAGTCAACATACATGTGGAACACAAAAAACTCTTTGAGAATATTGCTGATATTGATTGTAGATATTTAAATTGTGTCTTGTTTTGTCTGATACATTGTTTTTAAATTGTACATTGCTTGAAGTATATGGTTAATTTTCTGGTTATGCAATAAATTCAAAGAAATCAGAAATTCTATGGCTAAATCGCATTAGAGACCCACATACTCCATTCCCCTTTAAAGAAGTCAAAAGCATAAAATATCTGGAAATTAGTGTATCTACTTGTCCTGAGGAGTGGTATCGGGCAAACTTCTCCGGGGTGATTAAGACAATTATAGAAGATATGTTAAAATGGGCTTCCTTTCCTTTATCTCTGGCGGCTAAAATTAACTTATTCAAAATGATTGCGCTACCTAAACTATTATACGTGATGCAAAATATACCTCTTTTCCTTCAAAAGGCCGATATAAAGCAGCTTAATACTGCATTCGGACGCTTCTTATGGGGCGACACTAAACCAAAGCTATCTTTAAAAAGATTAAGTCAGTCAAAAGAACAGGCAGGCCTTAGCTTTCCTTCAATTCACAAGTACAATCTTGCTTGCCTAATTAAAATCGTCCCAGACTGGCTATTAGATAAAGGATTCTTAGCTCTCAGAGAAATTGAAGTGGAGTTTTTCAAGCCTTTTTCTTTAAAGGCACTTGTTCATACACACCAAAAAGACTGGCACCCCATGCTTAAAAAAATGTATTTGTTTAAAAACCCTATACTAGCTTGGCAAAAATTATGTTGTGCTCTGGATATTAATTTTCAGTGTTCTAAATATTTACCTATACAAAATAATCCCGTATTTCCTTCGGGTTATGACACAGAAGTTTTTATAAGGTGGAAAATAAATGGCCTCGAGTTTTTTGCTTAGTGCATAGACCCACAACAAAACACCATATACATGTTCAGTGACCTGAAAGAAAAATATAATCTTCCCAATCAAGATTTATTTGGTTACTTTCAAATTAGACACTTTCTTAATACTTTATATTGGGAAGATTTTCATAAAAACTGGGAAAGAGTATATATGGCTTTAAATGTTTTTCAAAAGGGCAAAGTGTCTATCTCTCAATGGTATAATCTCCTATTACTCAAAGAAGGCCAGACGGCTATGTAACGTCTGCGAGCAAAATGGTCTCCAGATATTGCAGGCATAGAGAACAAGACAATTGTAAAAAGTATCTTTAGGGCATGGGCGGCTACCCCGCAACTAGCGTTGGGCAAATCCCATATTAAATTAATTAATAGAGTATATATCACCCCAGAGGATCTAGGAAGGTGGAATAAAGTGCAAGTGTATGAGTGCTTTAGATGTAGATATCCTAATGCCAATTTGATTCACTGTATATGGGCGTGTCCTAAGGTAAATCAGTTTTGGGGAAAGGTGTCCTTCTGGCTCTCTAAAATTTTAAAGTATGAAGTAGTCTTGAATAAGCTTGAAATTGTCTTTTTGAAGAAATACAACAGGGAACAGAACACAATCTTTATTAATTTTATAATACTCTGTGCAAGAAATGTCATTTTTTCCTCTTGGAAATCTACTAAAAAGCCTGCTCTATCTGCGCTCCTTAACATGTTAGACACTAAATTAATATTGGAACAACATGAAACTTCAAGCGGTGCAGAAAATGAAATTGATTTCTTCTTTAAAAAATGGAGTAATTATATATTTTCAAATCCAGTAGAAATCCAAAAGAGACTTATAGCCCCATTTAAAAATTCTGCATGGATTCAAAATGCAGTTTTAAGGTGGGAAATAATAAGAGAAGTTGCTCTATAGCACTAGAAATTATAGCTCGGGGAAGTACATGAGTTCTCCTTTTTTTTTTACTCAGTTTCTCTTTTTTTTTTTTTTTGTTTTGTTTTGTTTAGGTTGGTGTTGTCTCGTCACATTTTACGTTGATGTGACATATCATGTCGCTGTCATCACTTTATATTTATTTGTCCTGCTAGTTCAGGCCATGGCATGATTATATGTAACATTCTGCTTAAGATCTCTTGAATGCACATTTATTGGAATGTCTAACGAAGTAATACTTTGTCATTCTTTTTTTTCATGTTTTCTGTATAAAACAATAAACATACGGCTAGATTTAGAGTTTTGTCGGTAACGACCCGCGTAGCTAACGCTGGCTTTTTTCTGGCCGCACCTTTAAAATAACTCTGGTATTGAGAGTCCACAGAATGGCTGCGTTAGGCTCCAAAAAAGGAGCGTACAGCATATTTAACGCAACTGCAACTCTCAATACCAGAGTTGCTTACGGAAGCGGCCAGCTTCAAAAACGTGCTAGTGCACGATTCCCCCATAGGAAACAATGGGGCTGTTTGAGCTGGAAAAAAACCTAACACCTGCAAAAAAGCCGCGTTCAGCTCCTAACGCAGCCCCATTGTTTGCTATGGGGAAACACTTCCTACGTCTGCACCTAACACTCTAACATGTACCCCGAGTCTAAACACCCCTAACCTTACACTTATTAACCCCTAATCTGCCATCTCCGCTATCGCTGACCCCTGCATATTATTATTAACCCCTAATCTGCCGCTCCGTAAACCACCGCTACTTACATTATCCCTATGTACCCCTAATCTGCTGCCCCTAACACCGCCGACCCCTATATTATATTTATTAACCCCTAATCTGCCCCCCACAACGTCACCTCCACCTGCCTACACTTATTAACCCCTAATCTGCCGACCGGACCGCACCGCTATTATAATAAAGTTATTAACCCCTAATCCGCCTCACTAACCCTATAATAAACAGTATTAACCCCTAATCTGCCCTCCCTAACATCGCCGACACCTAACTTCAAACATTAACCCCTAATCTGCCGACTGGAGCTCACCGCTATTCTAATAAATGTATTAACCCCTAAAGCTAAGTCTAACCCTAACACTAACACCCCCCTAAGCTAAATATAATTTAAATCTAACGAAATTAATTAACTCTTATTAAATAAATTATTCCTATTTAAAGCTAAATACTTACCTGTAAAATAAATCCTAATATAGCTACAATATAAATTATATTTATATTATAGCTATTTTAGGATTTATATTTATTTTACAGGTAACTTTGTATTTATTTTAACCAGGTACAATAGCTATTAAATAGTTAAGAACTATTTAATAGCTAAAATAGTTAAAATAATTACAAATTACCTGTAAAATAAATCCTAACCTAAGTTACAATTAAACCGAACACTACACTATCAATAAATTAATTAAATAAAATACCTACAATTACCTACAATTAAACCTAACACTACACTATCAATAAATTATTTAAATACAATATCTACAAATAAATACAATGAAATAAACTAACTAAAGTACAAAAAATAAGAACTAAGTTACAAAAAATAAAAAAATATTTACAAACATTAGAAAAATATTACAACAATTTTAAACTAATTACACCTACTCTAAGCCCCCTAATAAAATAACAAAGCCCCCCAAAATAAAAAAAAATGCCCTACCCTATTCTAAATTACAAAAGTTCAAAGCTCTTTTACCTTACCAGCCCTGAACAGGGCCCTTTGCGGGGCATGCCCCAAAGAATTCAGCTCTTTTGCCTGTAAAAAAAAAAAACATACAATACCCCCCCCCAACATTACAACCCACCACCCACATACCCCTAATCTAACCCAAACCCCCCTTAAATAAACCTAACACTAAGCCCCTGAAGATCTTCCTACCGTATCTTCACCCTGCCAGGTTCACCGATCCGTCCTCGGAAGTCTTGATCCAAGCCTCGGAAGTGTTGATCCAAGCCCAAGCGGGGGGCTGAAGAGCGACGTCCATCCTCGGGCTGAAGTCTGGATCCAAGCTGCGACTGAAGAAATCCATCCTCGGGCTGAAGTCGGAAGTCCATCATCTGGATGAAGTCTTCTATCAAGCCGCATCTTCAATCTTCTTTCTTCTGGAGCGGAGCGGAACCATCTTCTTCCAAGCCGACGCGGAACATCCTCTTCAACCGACGACTAGACGACGAATGACGGTTCCTTTAAATGACGTCATCCAAGATGGCGTCCCTCGAATTCCGATTGGCTGATAAGATTCTATCAGCCAATCGGAATTAAGGTAGGAATATTCTGATTGGCTGATGGAATCAGCCAATCAGAATCAAGTTCAATCCGATTGGCTGATCCAATCAGCCAATCGGATTGAGCTTGATTCTGATTGGCTGATTCCATCAGCCAATCAGAATATTCCTACCTTAATTCCGATTGGCTGATAGAATCCTATCAGCCAATCGGAATTCGAGGGACGCCATCTTGGATGACGTCCCTTAAAGGAACCGTCATTCGTCGGGAAGTCGTCGTCGGAAGAAGATGGGTCCGCGGTGGAGGTCTTCAAGATGGAGCCGGTCCTCATTGGATGAAGATAGAAGATGCCGCTTGGAAGAAGATGGTTGCCGGTCCGGATCTACTCTTCTTCCCAGATAGGATGAAGACTATGGACCCTCTTCTGGACTTCTTCAGCCGTCGGATGATGGATGTCTAGCCCCCTCTTGGGTTGGATGAAGATATCGGAGCCAGGACGGATCGGTGTGATACCCGGTGAGGTGAAGACAAGGTAGGAAGATCTTCAGGGGCTTAGTGCTAGGTTTATTTAAGGGGGGTTTGGGTTAGATTAGGGGTATGTGGGTGGTGGGTTGTAATGTTGGGGGGGGGTATTGTATGTGTTATTTTACAGGCAAAAGAGCTGAATTTCTTGGGGCATGCCCCGCAAAGGGCCCTGTTCAGGGCTGGTAAGGTAAAAGAGCTTTGAACTTTAGTAATTTAGAATAGGGTAGGGCATTTTTTTATTTTGGGGGTCTTTGTTATTTTATTAGGGGGCTTAGAGTAGGTGTAATTAGTTTAAAATTGTTGCAATATTTTTCTGATGTTTGTAAATATTTTTTTATTTTTTGTAACTTAGTTCTTTTTTATTTTTTGTACTTTAGTTAGTTTATTTCATTGTATTTATTTGTAGATATTGTATTTAATTAATGTATTGATAGTGTAGTGTTAGGTTTAATTGTAGGTAATTGTAGGTATTTTATTTAATTAATTTATTGATAGTGTAGTGTTAGGTTTAATTGTAACTTAGTAGAATAAAGTTAAATGAAGCTCTCCAACATGCCAAAGTTTCAATACTTTATTAGAGAGAGTGCAGAGTCAAACAGCCACGACGTTTCGGGGAACCATGCCCCTTAATCATGTGGTAAGTGATAGTACAGGTACACCTGTTTAAATAGCTCACCTTGGGATTTTAACCCTTACAATCTTGTAATTTACATTCTATAAATGCAACAGCACCATCTGCTGGTGAAAAATAGGTAAACCATGTACAAAAATTAAAAACAAAAAACAGCTATGAAGCCCCTATAACAGAACCACATCTATACATACAGAAACACTGCAATACAGTCATTAGAATTTATTCTAAGAACATTAAGCAACATGACTTAAGATTAATACTGCAGAATATATGAACACAAGAGCAACACCAGCTCAATAAAACACAGACCAGTCTATCTCTCTATTAAGCCCCCTAGGTTCCAGGGTATCCAACTTGAAAATCCAATAGGATTCACGTTGTTTCAAAAGGACATCCGTATTGCCACCCCTATGGGGGACTTTAATCTAATCAAGTTGGATACCCTGGAACCTAGGGGGCTTAATAGAGAGATAGACTGGTCTGTGTTTTATTGAGCTGGTGTTGCTCTTGTGTTCATATATTCTGCAGTATTAATCTTAAGTCATGTTGCTTAATGTTCTTAGAATAAATTCTAATGACTGTATTGCAGTGTTTCTGTATGTATCGATGTGGTTCTGTTATAGGGGCTTCATAGCTGTTTTTTGTTTTTAATTTTTGTACATGGTTTACCTATTTTTCACCAGCAGATGGTGCTGTTGCATTTATAGAATGTAAATTACAAGATTGTAAGGGTTAAAATCCCAAGGTGAGCTATTTAAACAGGTGTACCTGTACTATCACTTACCACATGATGAAGGGGCATGGTTCCCTGAAACGTCGTGGCTGTTTGACTCTGCACTCTCTCTAATAAAGTATTGAAACTTTGGCATGTTGGAGAGCTTCATTTCACTTTATTCTACTATTGTTGGGGAGTTTTGTAGTGACTCCTTGAAGCTCTAACCTGTGAGTATCGCTGCTGGATGAATCGCACAATTTGATTGTTTTTTCACTACTTCATCCGTGCACTACCAAGCCTGTTTTCAAGATGTTAAGTCAAGAGGAACCTGCAGGGTCACAAACTTTTACCTATACAGAGTTTGAAGCCTCTAGAATCACTACACTGGTGAAAGGATCACGGAATTTTTTACACACTGCACCTAAACAAGTGGCAAGTAATGAATATGAGAAATTAACTAAGAGGCAGCTGGCATATGATCTCCATGCCACCACTCTGGCCGAATATCACAGAGTCAAGAGGATTCCCAGGGGTCTATGGATGAATACCAGACCAACACTGTTGAAGGACAATCAGGAGTATTGCAAAAAGTTTGAGCAGATCCTCAACAAATGCTCCTTTGACCTGATTGTCCTTACAGTTGAATATTTACAGATTGACCTGAACAACATCAAGGTAGCTATTGCAACATTGGAGGAGGAGATTCGTCAGAGTATTTCCACAGAGGAATGGGACAAATTGATATCTTCCAACAAAGAATTACTCACCGAGATGAGAACAACGATCGAGGAAAGGAAGAGGTTAAAGTTCCAAAGGGACACTGATGATTATTCCTCCAATCGGATCTACCGCTGGGTGTACGACCCTATGGGAAAAGAGCGTTACGTCACTTCCGGTGCAAGGAGAAGGCAACAGCGACGTAACGCAACGTCAGGCAGCAGCTCCGATTCATCCTCTGATTTTTTACAAACAGAGGCCTCCGACAGTGCAGGAGAAGGGGCCGGAAACATCGGAGGCACAAGCAAGTCCACCAAGGTAAACAAGACCAACAAAGCCTCAACCAACAGAGTTACCAGGGCACGCAAAAAGATATAGTTGTTAATATATCTGATTGCCCACTTGATACGAGTGAAGCGGATGTTTTGCAGAAAGGACTATCGTTTTGCCCACTGAGTGACTGTGATTTTTTTAACCTTAACAAGGATTTGTATAGGTTTTTCAGGAATGTTAGATTAAAATTCTGGCATTATAATAAGGATAAGAGATTATCACAGTGTAATAGCGATATTGGTTCTACTGCTGTTAGCTCTGACCCTGTTGGTGATTGTGTCAATAAAACTAACCCTTTAAGCATCAAGAATTTGGGGCTGTTTAATAAAATTTCGTTTTATCCTATGGTTACTGATCATAGTATAGCTACTTTTGAACAACTTGTCCTTTTGGATGTACATAAATTGCAGTCTAAAGTTACTCAACAGAAGCATAAGGTTAAACCTGGTTTGGTCAACTTCACAGCAGCTAACCATCTAGCCCTGAAATCACTTAAATCTAAGGATGGGGTGATTTTAAAGCAAGCTGATAAGGGCGGTGCGACTGTGATCTTGAACAAAACTGATTATAGGTCTGAGATTTATCATCAGCTAAGTAATGGGTATGTATATAAGAAAATTGCTGCTAATCCTTTATCTAAGATTACTAAAGAAATATCTGTCACTGTCAAATTAGCGCTGAACAATGGCATCATTGATGATAAAACTGCTAAATATTTGATTGTTAAAGATCCTATCTCGCCAGTACTTTATGTGCTGCCTAAGATTCATAAGTCCTTGACTGCTCCACCTGGGCGACCCATTGTTGCTGGGACTAATTCTGTGTTCTCAGGGATATCCATTTTTTTGGATAAACTTTTGAGACCCCTGGTGGAGCAGTCAAGTACTTTTATCAAGGATACCAATGATTTTTTGGTCAAATTGAATAACTTGCAACTCCAGACTGATAAATTTATTCTTTTCAGTCTGGATGTGGCAAGTTTATATACCTCCATCACCCATGAGAGCGGGTTGGGAGCTGTTAAACATGCGCTCTTTACTTCTGGTTTATACTCCAGTTCACAAATTTGGTTTATTTTGCAACTGCTAGAGATCATACTCTTTAATAATTATTTTTTGTTTGAAGATTTTTTCTATCTGCAGTTGCAGGGTACAGCCATGGGCTCCAACGTTGCCCCTAACTATGCAAATATTTTTATGAACCTCTTTGAAGAGAAATTTGTTTTTGAAAATTTTTTGTTTCGTCAGTGTGGCGCCACCTGGTGGCACTACATTGATGATATTTTTGGAGTATGGTTGGGCAACGTTGGAGCCCTTGAACTTTTTGTTAAGGAGTTGAATAATTCGACAAACAGTATTAAGTTCACACTTACTTATAGTGAAATTTCAATTGACTTTTTGGACGTGACTGTTCTAAAGGATGGGTGCAATTTCAAGACTGATATTTTCAGTAAAGAGACTGACAGGAATAATCTACTGTTATACAACAGTGCACATCATCCTTCTTTGATCAGATCATTACCAAAGAGCCAATTGCTCAGAGTAAAGCGCATAGTTGCAGAGGAATCTAAAGTGCCCTTGAGACTCTCAGAAATGGGTGACAAATTTTTGCAACGTGGGTACCCCAGAGATCTCATTGTAGACACCATCAATCAGGTGTCTCAATTGGATCGCAAGTCACTATTAAAGCCAGGTTTATCTGCCAAAAAAGATTCAAAGCGGATGATTTTTGTATCTGAATTTTCCAGACAAAGTGATCAGGTTTGGAAAATCATCAGGAAACATTGGGGTATCCTAAAAAACTGCAATTCGGAGGTTAATGAATTTGACCAAATGCCTATGCCAGCATACAAGAGGAGTAAGAGTCTGAGGGACTCTTTAATCAAAGCTGACATTGGCCCTGGTAGAACATTGTCACAACGGTTCATTACCAAAAAGAATTTAGGCTGTTTCCCCTGTCTAGGGTGTAGCAATTGTAATTCAATAGTAAAAAGTCCCTATTTTTCACACCCACATAGTGGTTATAAATTCTATTATAGGGACTATTTTACTTGCAATAGCAATTATGTTATCTATATGATCAAATGCCCATGTGGAAAAGCCTACATTGGCGAGTCCTCTAGGAGGGTACGGGATCGAATTACTGAACACAAGAGCAACATCAGGTGCAAGGTACTCACTGCACCAGTGGCTTACCATTTTTTAGCCATGGGACACCATATTAGCCAACTTAGGTTCCAGGTAATCGAACAGATTAAAGTCCCCCGTAGGGGTGGCAATAGGGATGTCCTTTTGAAACAACGTGAATCCTATTGGATTTTCAAGTTGGATACCCTGGAACCTAGGGGGCTTAATAGAGAGATAGACTGGTCTGTGTTTTATTGAGCTGGTGTTGCTCTTGTGTTCATATATTCTGCAGTATTAATCTTAAGTCATGTTGCTTAATGTTCTTAGAATAAATTCTAATGACTGTATTGCAGTGTTTCTGTATGTATAGATGTGGTTCTGTTATAGGGGCTTCATAGCTGTTTTTTGTTTTTAATTTTTGTACATGGTTTACCTATTTTTCACCAGCAGATGGTGCTGTTGCATTTATAGAATGTAAATTACAAGATTGTAAGGGTTAAAATCCTATATATTATATACTATCACTTACCACATGATTAAGGGGCATGGTTCCCCGAAACGTCGTGGCTGTTTGACTCTGCACTCTCTCTAATAAAGTATTGAAACTTTGGCATGTTGGAGAGCTTCATTTCACTTTATTCTACTATTGTTGGGGAGTTTTGTAGTGACTCCTTGAAGCTCTAACCTGTGAGTATCGCTGCTGGATGAATCGCACAATTTAATTGTAACTTAGGTTAGGATTTATTTTACAGGTAATTTTGTAATTATTTTAACTATTTTAGCTATTAAATAGTTCTTAACTATTTAATAGCTATTGTACCTGGTTAAAATAAATACAAAGTTACCTGTAAAATAAATATAAATCCTAAAATAGCTATAATATAATTATAATTTATATTGAAGCTATATTAGGATTTATTTTACAGGTAAGTATTTAGCTTTAAATAGGAATAATTTATTTAATAAGAGTTAATTAATTTCGTTAGATTTAAATTATATTTAACTTAGGGGGGTGTAACTTAGGGGGGTGTTAGTGTTAGGGTTAGACTTAGCTTTAGGGGTTAATAAATTTATTAGAATAGCGGTGAGCTCCAGTCGGCAGATTAGGGGTTAATGTTTGAAGTTAGGTGTCGGCGATGTTAGGGAGGGCAGATTAGGGGTTAATACTATTTATTATAGGGTTAGTGAGGCGGATTAGGGGTTAATAACTTTATTATAATAGCGGTGCGGTTAATAAATATAATATAGGGGTCGGCGGTGTTAGGGGCAGCAGATTAGGGGTACATAAGTATAACGTAGGTGGCGGTCGGCAGATTAGGGGTTAATTATTGTAGGTAGCTGGCGGCGACGTTGTGGGGGGCAGGTTAGGGGTTAATAAATATAATATAGGGGTCGGCGGTGTTAGGGGCAGCAGATTAGGGGTACATAAGTATAACGTAGGTGGCGGTTGGCAGATTAGGGGTTAAAAAAATTGAATCGAGTGGCGGCGATGTGGGGGGACCTCGGTTTAGGGGTACATAGGTAGTTTATGGGTGTTAGTGTACTTTAGAGCACAGTAGTTAAGAGCTTTATGAACCGGCGTTAGCCCAGAAAGCTCTTAACTACTGACTTTTTTCTGCGGCTGGAGTTTTGTCGTTAGAATTCTAACGCTCACTTCAGACACGACTCTAAATACCGGAGTTAGAAAGATCCCATTGAAAAGATAGGATACGCAATTGACGTAAGGGGATCTGCGGTATGGAAAAGTCGCGGCTGAAAAGTGAGCGTTAGACCCTTTTTTGACTGACTCCAAATACCGGCGGTAGCCTAAAACCAGCGTTAGGAGCCTCTAACGCTGGTTTTCACGGCTACCGCCAAACTCCAAATCTAGGCCATAGTTTTTTTTTTAAAAGTGTATCTGTTGTAAATTTGTGGAGATTATATCTCCAGCTGTGGTATGTAATAGTTGTCATGATAAGCTTTTACATGCAGAGAATGTATCCATCAGTACTAGTACAATGCCTGTTGTTCCTTCAACATCTAATGTACATATTATCCCTGTGAATATAAAAGATTGTATTGCTGATGCGATTCAGAAGGCTTTGTCTGCTATTGCACCTTCTAATAAACGTAAAAGGTCTTTAAAAACTTCTCATAAAGTTAATGAAATTTCAAATGACCGACAACATACTGAATTTCAGAAGATCCTACCTCAGATATTGACACTGGCAAATCTACTTATCTATTTAAAATGGAGTATATTCGCTCCTTGTTAAAAGAGGTGTTGATTACTTTGGATATTGAGGAAACTAGTCCTCTTGATACTAAAACTAGTAAACATTTAAATTCTGTTTATAAGCCTCCTGTGGTTGCTCAAGAGCTTTTTCCAGTTCCTGGTGCTATTTCTGATATGATTTCTAAGGAATGTAATAGGTCTGGTACTTCTTTTATCCCTTCTTCAAGGTTTAAAAAAGTTGATGGGGCTATTTCTACTCTTGCCAAACGTACTACTATTCTTATGGAAGATAGTACTTCCTTTAAGTACTCTTTAGATAGGAAACTTGAATCTTATCTAAGGAAAGCTTATTTATATTCTGGCTATCTTCTCAGGCCTGCCATTTCTATGGCTGATGTTGCAGCTGTATCAACTTTTTGGTTGGAAACTTTAGCGCAACAGGAAATGGATCCTGATTTGTCTAGCATTGTTCGCTTGCTTCAACATGCTAATCATTTTATCTGTGATGCCATTTTTTATATCATCAAAATTCATGTTAGAGCTATGTCTTTAGCTATTTTAGCTAGAAGAGCTTTGTTGCTCAAATATTGGAATGCTGACATGGTATCTAAGTCTAGATTACTATATCTTTCTTCCTAAGGTAATCATTTATTTGTAGAAGATATGGTATATATGGATAGCTCACTTTTAAACCTTATACGTATGTTATATAAGGCAGGTGCAATCTAGAATAAATATAATACAAAACAGCAAAAAGGGAGTAGATAACTCAAATAAGAAGTCTCTAAAAGTCTCGGATAAAACTGCACAACTGCACGAAAATCAGAAAGAGGCAGGATATGCCAAAAATACAAAACACACTTTAATATACTAAAAAAGTAAGACACACATACTAGGGATCCCTGTTTATGGGTAATCCAAAGTTAATAGGACAATGAAATGTACGATGAATAAATCATAGTCCCAAAGGTGCCACAAAGCCAGGAAAGACAGGCATCATCATCCCCACACTGAAGGTTTGAAACAGACACGCTAGCATAGAAAAGAGGAGCCTTATATACACATATCAACAGGTATGACCACCGTTAAAGCGTCCTCCAACACACCAGTCATAATATATAGTACCTGTCTCCTTTACGCAAGTGCTTCTCCTAACTCCGCTGCTGAATTTACGTGCTGCCTTCCGGGGTGATCCTGTACATGGGGGGATCCCATGTAAGTAACAAGCTGCTGAACACTGACGAGTCGTATCGCTCGTTTCACTCCTTCATGTATTGCAGCATGGAGCTTCTTCCGGGTGCTGACGTCATCTAGGAAAACATTCCTTCTTATTGGATGCATCACGTCATCAAGTGAATCCTTATTGGTCAATGGATTTTGCACTTTAATTAGTCCGTGCAACTGTTTTTACTGACTTCAATTGTTGTTAAGTATCCAATAGCAATATGTTAGACACAATTGCTAGTATAGGCATTATCGTGTTACCTTGATGGCAAATAAATCTTATATTAAAACATTACTATACCAACAATAATAAAAAAGATTCTTTTAAAAAAGAAACACACACAAACAAACCACCAAATGTTAGTAACATAATCAGGGATTTTGTAATACCCTTATATTCATCTTTTGTCTATATATATATATATATATATATATATATATATATATATATATATATATATATATATATATATATATATATATATATATATATACATCATATTCAATTTAATCATCTTAGTACGGTTAAGTGTTCCTAAGCTTCTATAGAAATTTCATCTATATATAGGGTGATTTAAACAAATGAGGTTCCATTAAATTTAAATATATTTACCAAACAGGCATGGGGAGAATGTATATTACATGAAAAGTTTAGCCTAAAAAAGATGCAAATTCCAATTTTTCATTTAGACCTTTTGGGGACATTGATTCTAATTTATATATCCATCTTGTCTCTTTCTGCAAAAAATTTTTGTCGATGTCACCCCCTTGT
Organism: Bombina bombina; assembly: GCF_027579735.1. Classification (NCBI taxonomy): domain Eukaryota; kingdom Metazoa; phylum Chordata; class Amphibia; order Anura; family Bombinatoridae; genus Bombina; species Bombina bombina. The sequence goes on along the minus strand of NC_069501.1, from coordinate 560,081,512 downwards.
GTACTTAATTTGACTGACTCTATTCCAATAAAATGGAGGTTGTCAGTTTTTGATTTATGGAATTGGGCAAAATGTCTGACCACAGGGCTGTCAATGTTAAAATCTTTTACATCATCCCTATGTTCTGTGATTCGAGATCGAAATTCTCTAAAGGTTTTTCCCACATAGAAATATTTACAAGAGCAATATAATAAATATATAACTCCCATAGTGGAGCAATTTATAAAGGACGTAATCCTATATGTGACCCCAGTATTAGTGCTGAATGTTTTGGCTCTCTGCATGAATTGGCAGCAGACACAGTGACTGCATGGGGAGCTACCAGTTATTTTTTGAGCATTTAGTTCTAACCAATTACATGTAGGAACTTTTGCAAATTCACTTCTTACAAGGAGGTCTTTAAGATTATTGGGTCTCCTTGCTGTCATAAGTGGGTAGTCTCCCACATGTTCGTGGAGGTTATGGGCATTAGAGACCAAGTGCCAATTATTACTTAAAATAGTTTTAACCTTGCTCCAATGGGCATTGTACTTTGTGATTAATCAAATTTTTGTTCCATCACTATCCTTTCTCTTTGTTTTGTGTAAAAGATCCTTTCTTTGTTGCTGTGATGCTCTAAAAAGGGTTCTTTTAACGCTTCTTTTGGAATAGCCTCTCTCATGGAAACGAGTCGCCATTTCTTTTGCCTGTTTTTTGTAAACTGAGTCCTCAGAGCAAATTCTGCGTAAATGCAAAACTGCCCGTATGGTATTCCTTTCTTCAAGTTTTCAGGATGGTGGCTTGATCTCAGAAGGAGGCTATTAGTAGCAGTGGGCTTACAAAAAACTTTAGTTTCAATTTTTCCATCTTTTTTACTGATCAGAAGATCAAGAAAATGAATTTGATTGTAATCATGACTACATGTCAAAAAGATGTTAAAGTCGTTACAATTTAAAAGGGAAACAACGTTCATCCTCTGTGCCAGAGGAGCAAGATATCATCCACATAGCTAATCCAAAGGGCTACATGCGCCTCAATTAAATCAGCATGTTCACTGAAAACCACTTGGTTTTCCCATCCGCCTAAATGTAGGCATGCATACGTTGGGGCGCATGTAGCCCCCATTGCTGTTCCTTGCTGTTGTTTGAAACATTTACCATCAATTATAAGATATTGTTTTAAAGTACAAACTTCAATAATTGAACTACAAACTGTGTATGCTTCTTATAACCTAAACCTCTAGTGTTTAAAAAGTTTTCACATGTTGTCAGTCCAACCAAGTGGGGGATGGAAGAATACAGAGACTCAACGTCCAAATAGACTAAAATAGCTTCTTGATCACATCTGTAGAGTCTTGTACAAATGTGCATAATTCGTTTACAAATGGCTGCAAAAATCTGTCAACATAATTACTAATCCCTTCAGTGGGACCCCCTATCTCAGAAATAATAGGGCGTCCTGGTGGGTTCTTAACTGGGATCCAGTAAAAAAACAGGTATTTTTGGTTTATGATTGGATAGGAAACTGAATTCTTGTCTAGTAATTAAATTATAAAAATAAGCAAGGACAGTCCAGCACATCAGAACATTGCATGCCAACCAGGTCTCCACCACCAAGACCAAACAATATCCAGAAAAGTCCAAAGAAGGATGGCAGCAAAATGTGGTATTCAATTATTTATTGAGCACAAAGACAGGAACGTTTCGGGAGCAAACCTCCCTTAATCATGCAATAACAAACACTGATACAAAGTACCTTTATATACCCTACCGTCACAAGAGGGCAGTGAAGAATATTTACAAAATTTAACCATTTCATATACTTAACATTAACCAATCTCTGAAACAGTGTCCAATGAACTTAACCAAAAAACAGAAGCAAAGATAATTGAGGCAAAAATGTGTTTAAAAATATATTTATAAAAATATATTTATAAAAAAGTTTATTTATAAGAATACAGAAAGATCCCAATCCCTATTCATGCCATCAGGTTCCATAGTGCCTAGTTCAAAAATCAAGAAGCATTCCCTTTGTTTTAATAATAAGTTTCTGTCCCCTCCCCTCCTTGGTCTATTAACAAATTCAATAATCTGGAAACGTAGCTGATTAACAGCATGTCCCATTTTAGAAAAGTGACAGGAGACAGGGGCAAGTAGATTGTTATTTCTAACTGAACTCTTGTGTTCAATGATTCTATCACTGATAGATCTAATGGTCTCACCCACATAGCCACTCCCACAAGGGCATTTAACAAGGTATATCACATATTGAGTATTACAAGTATGGAAACCCTTAATTGTGTACCTTTTCCCAGATTTAGGATGAAAAAATGATGACCCTTTGGTCATGTTCCCACAATAGGAACAATCAAGGCAGGGAAAACATCCATTATTTTTATTAGTTAAGTATATTTGCTTATCAAAAGCATTTAAAGACCCAATATCAGATCTGATTAACTTTTGATGGAAATTTACCCCTCTTTTAAATGCTGGCATTGGCATGTCAACAAACTCAAGTATGTTAGGATCAGTGTTCCCTCTAAGACCAGTTTTGTGAGCAGCCCAGCAGTGAAATAGTTAAAAAGAGAACCACACCTTGCCGTCTGTATTGTGTGGTGATTGCTAATTGCTCAAATTAACTGTTTCACTGCTGGGCCGCTCACAAAACTGGCCTTAGAGGGAACACTGGTTAAGATTACACTTTTTCAAAATGCCCCAGTGTTTTTTAATTATGTTTTGTATTAGGTGGCTTTGGGAGTTAAACTCGGAGACAAAGACCATCCGCTGACTCTTGGACCTTTTTGTCCTTCTTGGAGCTTAAAAGGCTCTCTCTTGGAATATGTGATATAGTGTCCATTTCTTTTTCAATTAGAGTCTGGGGGTAGCCTCTCTCAATAAAGCAATCCCTCATTTTCCTCAATCTGAGATCAAATAAATTTTCATCAGTTACAATGCGTTGAACTCTTAATAGTTGGCTTCTAGGTAATGCTTTTAAAAGGGCTAATGGGTGGGCACTATCAAAATGCAGTATACTATTGCGGTCTGTAGGTTTTCTAAACAAGTCAACCTTAAGGGAATCGTCCACCTTAATAATTTTGGTATCTAAAAACACCAACTCCTCTTCGCTATAAGTGAGAGTGAATTTTAAATGGGTAGTGGAACTGTTTAAATCATTAACAAAAGAAACCAGGGTTCCAACGTCGCCTAACCAAATGCCAAAGACATCATCGATGTAGCGCCACCAACAGGCGCCACATCGAATGAAGTCCAAGTTGGTAAAAACAAATTTCTCTTCGAACATATTCATTAATAAGTTAGCATAATTAGGGGCGACGTTGGAACCCATGGCGGTACCCTGTATCTGTAAAAAATATTCATCCTGAAATAAAAAAGTAATTGTAATAAAGAACAAATTCCAACAATAAAACAAGGAACTCAATTTGAGCAATAGAAAAATCTCCACTATTACTTAAAACAGATTTTACAGCCCCCACACCACTTACGTGGGTAATGGATGTATATAAGCTTTCGACATCAAGGCTGAAAAGTAGAAATGTACTAGTGCTCAACCCCAATGCCTCAATTTTTAGCAGAAAGTCACTAGTGTCTTTAAGAAATTAATTTGAATTTTCAACAAAAGGTCCTAATATTTTGTCTAAATAGACTGATATGTTAGAAGACACTGAACCAATACTGGAAACTATGGGGCGGCCTGGAGGTTCCTTACAGTTTTTGTGGATTTTGGGTAAAGCATAAATCACAGGAGTTTTAGGGTGTTTAATTTCTAAAAAAAAATAGCTAAATCTTTATCAATAATACCATTATTTACCGCATTAAGCAATATTTTCCAAGTTCTTTCTGTATTAAAAAAATGGGATTGTTGGATAACCTTCTGTATACAAAAGTGTTATTTAATTGGCTTTTAATTTCATTAACATAGTATTCTTTGTCTAAAATGACAATGGCTCCGCCTTTATCAGCACTTTTTAGTATGATGTCATCCCTAGATTGAAGAGATTTTAAAGCTACAAAGTTTTTTTTAGAAAAATTATTGTATTTAATAGGAACATCAATATAACTTCTTTTGGCCTGAAACCTATTGGAACTTTTGTTACTACCTTTACTGGCTATTTTATCTTTATCCAATTTCTGTTTTAATAAATCAATATTGCATAATACCAAGTTTACAAAAGCTTCAACGCTATCATTGTTCTGATTAGGAATATAGGAACTCTTATTTCTTAGACCCAATTTCTTTAAATTTAACTTATTATCGGTCTTAGTAATAGTTCCAACATCCCTATCAAAACAAAGGGTTTTCAGTCTGATATTTCTAAATAATCTAAAAAAGATCTTTGTATAGTTGAAAAAAATTACAATTGTTGCGAGGGCAGAACGACAAACCCTTATTTAAGACACATGATTCATCATAAGAAATAGGGGAGCTTGATATGTTAACCACAATATTCTTAGCATTGTTATTTAAAGCAGAAGAGTCCACAGTAGAACAAGCAGCCTCTTTATTTAAATGAATATTAGCAGATAGTCCCGTATTTTCTATATGGTCAAATTCAGTAGGTATAATTACCACATTGGAACCAACAGACCCAGGTATCTGATCAGAGACTTCAACAGCACAAATTATTTCTGCTTGTTGTGTGCTGATTGCAGAAGACGATTTTCTTTTACCTTTTCCATGTTTCCTGCCCGCACAGCGTGTTCTGCATCCGAGTCCCCAGATGACGACGGTTCAGAGGAGCCAATGCTACTACTGCTGCGATTAGATGCATGAAAACAGCGTCTCCCTCTACCTGGAAGTTCTCCTTATAGTGCCTTCCGGGTCAAAGCACCACCAGTATACATGTCCCTGTGCATAATCAAGTTCATCCCTTGAAAACTTGGTCCACTTGCGAGTTTCTATAGTTTTCTTCAACTCCAGGACAGGGGAATCAACTTCACACAGCAATTTAGAGGACTTATCAGCAGGTAAAGAGGTTTTTATAACGGAGGACATCTCATCCAGTCTTACTTGTTGGTCAGCTAGCTCACTGTTAAGGCAATCCACAGTGAGTACCATAAGATCCATAGAGCATTTGTTGAGAATTTGCTCAAATTTGTCACAGTAGGTTTTATTCTCTCGCATCAATGTAGGGCGAGTAGACATCCTTAACCCACGGGGAATCCTTTTAATCCTGTGGTACTCAGCTAAAGTGGCCACATGTAATTCATAGGCTAGTTTCTTCTTAGCCAGCTTTTCATACTCTTTAGTAGATGATTCCAGGGGAGCCATTTTTAAAAAAATCCCTTGAGCCCTTGGTAAGGGTCGTTATTCTGGCAGCTTCTGTTTCAGAATAAGAAAACATTTTAAATCCAGATGGTGCTTCATCATCCATAATTTGATAAGGAAATCATTTCCACTGGTGCAAGGACTGAATGAGCTGTAAATAATACAAAAATAAGCAAGGACAGTCCAGCCCATCAGACCACTGCACACCAACCAGGTCTCCACCACCAAGACCAAACAATATTCAGAAAAATCCAAAGAAGGATGGCAGCAAAATGTGGTATTCAATTATTTATTGAGCACAAAGACAGCAACATTTCGGGAGCAAACCTTAAGTATCCAATAGCAATATGTTAGACACAATTGCTAGTATATTTAATGAGGCATTTGTTTTGTTTGTTTGTGGGTGTTTCTTTTTTAAAAGAAAACTTTTTATTATTGTTGGTATAGTAATGTTTTAGTATAAGATTTATTTGCCATCTAGGTAACACGATAATGCCTATACTAGCAATTGTGTCTAACATATTGCTATTGGATACTTAACAACAATTGAAGTCAGTAAAAACAGTTGCATGGACTAATTAAAGTGCAAAATCCATTGACCAATAAGGATTCACTTGATGACGAGATGCATCCAATAAGAAGGCACGTTTTCCTAGATGACGTCAGCACTCAGAAGAAGCTCCATGCTGCAATACATGAAGGAGTGAAACGAGCGATACGACTCGTCTGTGTTCAGCAGCTTGTTACTTACATGGAATCCCCCCATGTACAGGATAACCCAGGAAGGCAGCACGTAAATACAGCAGCGGAGTTAGGAGGAGCACTTGCTTAAGGAGACAGGTACTATATATTATGACTGGTGTGTTGGAGGATGCTTCAACGGTGGTCATACCTGTTGATACGTGTATATAAGGCTCCTCTTTTCTATGCTAGCGTGTCTGTTTCAAACCTTCAGTATGGGGATGATGCCTGTCTTTCCTGGCTTTGTGGCACCTTTGGGACTATGATTTATTAATCGTGCATTTCCACCAACACACCAGTCCTATTAACTTTGGATTACCCATATACAGCAATACATATTTTCAATTGGAGAAGTTGACTGTATTTCATTGTTCTCTTTGGTGCACCAGACTTTTCTAAAGCCGATCTCATTTATGTGATAATAAGGGATCCCTAGTATGTGCAGGGCCACCATCAGGGGGTGACAGGGGTGACTCCTGTCAGGGGCCCAATGGGCCAGGGGGGCCCCATGAGGCAAGAACTAAAAAAAAAAAAAAAAAAAAATGTTTTTCTTTTTTTTACATTTTGGCAGCCACCACCAGTGGGTACTACAGCAGAGTGCTAATTGAGCATGGGAATTGTTATTACAAGGAGTAAAGTATTAGCATTTGAGAGGATTTCTGAGTGTGCACTAAACCACTATGCACATACACATTGTCTGTTCCTTTTTAGGACATTTTGACCTTACTTCTGATTATTCACATCTTTCTACAGACTTTGAGACTAACAAGACCTTTCTGGAAGTCACCAATCCACCATTTAACCTTTAAATTATTGTTTAGGCAGTTCAGGGCCCTTCCTTTCAGCCACTGCATGCTGTTGTCATCATTTAGTTGGCATCTTCCTTTGCAAAAATATAATCAGAACTCCATATTTTGTTTTCTAAATCTCATTTTTTCACAAAACTGTAGTTTACCTCATTACTTGTCAGGTCAATGTAAACAAGTGCTGAGTGTCTGTGTCTGAGTGTGTTTCTTTGCATGTCTGCGAGAGTGTCTATATGTGAATCCTTATGTGTGAGTGTGTGTTTCAGTGTATGAGTGTGTCTGTGTGTGTGTATGTTACTACCTTTACAACAATTCCAATTTAAATAGACACTTAAGAATAAAGTGCATATACGTTTTAGTCACTTGGTCAAAAATTGCACATGTCAAAGGAGGGGGGGCCCTGATCAATGGTTAAGTCAGGGGCCCCAAAATTTCTAGTGGCGGCCCTGAGTATGTGTGTGTTACTTTTTAAGTATGTTAAAGTGTGTTTTGTATTTTTGGCATATCCGGTCTCTTTCTGTTTTTTGTGCAGTTGTGCAGTTTTCTCCTAGACTTTTAGAGACTTCTTATTTGAGGTATCTACTCCCTTTTTGCTGTTTTGTATAATAATTTATTTGGTTCTCAGTTGGATTCAATTATTTCAACTGTCACTGGGGGGAAGGGAGTTTTTTGCCTCAGGATAAAAGACCTAAGGGTAAATCTAAAGCTTCTAGCTGTTTTCATTCCTTTCGACAAAATAAGGAACAGAAACCCAATCCTTCCCCCAAAGAATCTGGTTCCAATTGGAAACCTTCTTCGAGTTGGAATAAATCCAAGCCGTTTAAGAAACCAAAGCCAGCCCCCAAGTCTGCATGAAGGTGCAGCCCTCATTCCAGCTCAGCTGGTGGGGGGCAGATTAAGATTTTTCCAAAGCATTTGGGCAGATTCTGTCCAAAATCAATGGATTCAGAGTATTGTCTCTCAAGGGTATCGGATAGGATTCAGAGTAAGACCTCCTGTGAGAAGATTTTTTCTCTCACAAATCCCAGCGAATCCAGTAAAGGCTCAAGCTTTTCTGAAGTTTGTTTCAGATCTGAAGCTTTCAGGGGTAATCATACCAGTTCCGTTTCAGGAACAGGGTCTGGGGTTTTATTCAAATCTATTCATTGTTCCAAAGAAAGAAAATGCATTCAGGCCAGTTCTGGATCTGAAAATTTTTAATCGTTTTGTAAGAGTGAAAACTTTCAAAATGGTGACTATAAGGACTATTCTGCCTTTTGTTAAGCAAGGTCATTATATGTCCACGATAGACTTACAGGATGCATATCTTCATATTCATTCAGACAACTATCGGTTTCTGAGATTCTCTTTTCTAGACAAGCATTACTAATTTGTCGCTCTTCCATTTGGCCTAGCGACAGCTCCAAGAATCTTTTCAAAGGTTCTCGGTGCCCTACTCTCTGTAATCAGAGAACAGGGTATTGCGGTGTTTCCTTATTTGGACGATATCTTGGTACTAGCTCAGTCTTTACATTCTGCCGAATCTCACACAAATCAACTAGTGTTGTTTCTTCAAAGACATGGTTGGAGGATCAATTTACCAAAAAGTTCCTTGATTCCTTAGACAAGGGTCACCTTTTTAGGTTTCCAGATAGATTCAGTGTCCATGACTCTGTCTCTAACAGACAAGAGACGATTAAAAATGGTTTCAGATGGGGGTGGAGCCAACTACCATGGGGACCAGACGTGTTTCTCAGCAGCTCCTGGCTCTGGGACTAGACTTTATGGATTAATTAACTAATATAAGCCCTAAAATGTATTTATTCTCTTTACTATCCTGCTAAAGACCCCTTATGTTTGTCTAATACTTCACAAGAAATGGAAACTTATCAACTCTGAAGATGGAAGGATAACATATACTCTTTAATGAAGCCATGTGGGGTGAAACAACATTTTACAAGCTGTACTTCCCACAAAACTACAAGCCAGTTTAGTCAGCCAAAACTTGTCAGCTCTAATACCTCACCATCGAGGATCTCTATAGTGAACTGAGAGCTCTCCTAGAGGACTTTGACAACCGAATGACAAGCCAATTTAACAGCCTGAGATCTATTATCCGGAGTGGCTATGGGCACGGGGGGGCCGCCACAGCTGTAGTCAAACCAGTGGAGTTCCAGGCTCACATACAAGTGCCTCTAAATCCCAACGCTGCGCAGTGCGATGCTGTGATAACATCACTAACCCAGGCGCAAGTGACCTCCTCTTCTTTGGCCTCTCTTACCTCAGGGGATATGGTCCGTTCATGGGAGAGCACAAGAGGCCAGCTAATGAGCATGAAAATATCCGATACTGAAGGTAACCTATTGACAAGGCACCCCAGCCTTGTTGGTAACCGAGCTGAGCTTAGAATGCTACGAGAACCTTAGCGACTACAGTTTTAGCACCAGCCCTCCTTGGTATCCCAGGTATGCGGCTAGACTCCTGATTGTGATTGAAAACCGGGAGGAGAAACTACATACATATGGGTCACTGAATGTTACCAGATCCGTCTTGCAGATTTTGAGGGCCCATTACCAATGTCGTAGCACGGCATATTGGCAGAACTCCCCAACGGTCATGTGTTGATAGGATTCAGAACTGGAGTGGGGTAAATTTGTGTAAGCAGCCCTGATGTCTCATGTGCCCAACTTTCACTTATTTGTGGTAGGACATACCGCTACAGGATGGTAACTTATGGAAGTCATGATAGCTGTCTATGTGGGGCTTTTTACTTTTTATTCTTCAGCCGTACTTTCAGATTATATGTGTACCCGCACTGTGGTTTTTGATGTTCCTTTGTCCGATTTTCATGGAGGCCATTTTATGTAGCGCATAGTTCTCAGGCTGATGAGAAGGCTCAGGCACCACCTACCATATGCCTCTAAAAGGTAGGAACAGTTGGGGGAGCTCATATCTCCTTAATTTCCGTTCTTCTCCAGGGGACTGACAGGAGAAATGTCTCAAGACACAGATAACTTTAGCAATATAGACTTTAGTACTGCATTACTTGTTTAATGATAACCCATGTTGTTCCACCTTCTGAGCTAATGTTCATGCATGATACTACTAATCTCTGTTCCTGAATTGATGGACTGTTTAATTCATGTAACAGGTTCCCCTATGAGAATCTTATTGTTTGCATTGCTCTAAATGTGGGGATGTGTGGCGTCTTAGCGGGCTACATGAACTATATATGCACTTCAGCTATCAATGTAGAGTGTAGGTAGATTATCATAGTGAGTTTTTATACTGCTCCTTTGATGTCTTACGTCAGTTATTTTACAGTTGTAACATAGCTCCTTAATGTTGGATCTTAGTAAATTAGAAGCAATGCAACTCTTATAACGGCTGTCTATGACTCAGGTTACCTTATCAGTATTCATCCACATTCAAACAGAGGTTTGTGTTGCTACTGTTGTCTACGCATAGCTCTATTTTTCGGAGGTTTTACTGTAATAGATTTTCCTAAGTCTAAGTTTACTTTAGTTATTCTATAGTTGTGACCTATACTACTTATACCCTCATACAGAACATACATCCTGCACACACACGCTCTAAATGTTATTGTTGATCATCAGAGATGCAAATATGGCTTGGATCTGGATATTTTAGCATATGGACAAACTCTTAATTCAGGGACACATACTCATCCCGTTATTTACGTAAAAGCTAGAGTTGTATTACCAAAAATCCAGTCCTTGCTGCTGCTCTATGATTCACAGTTTCCAGGTCATCTCACTATCTCCAGAGTAGGTTAACTAAAGATAGTACAAAGACATATTTGAACTATATATGGATTATATAGTCTCATGTAACCTGTTTAAGTTCTCATTACCTCCAGTTGAGGAATATTCATATAACTAGCTAGTTTAAGTTTAATAATGTATATAACCTTGTCTTATTATTGCAGTTTACATACTTTGTTCAGAGAAGTAACAGTGTGCATAACATTATCCTAATACCGTAGTTTTTCCATATGTAATATGCTCTGGTTCCAGCTTTAGGTACTACACAATTCTCATTACAGACGAGTGTGCTTAGCAATTGAGTCCTGAAACCTCATGACCTATGTGTATAATGCCCCATATGTTATATGCCAGATTTGGTTATTGCACCAGTTTCATTCATATTAGTCTTTACTAGATGTTCATATATAAGGTATTCTCCTAATTACTTGCTTGTATATGCTAACATGTTCCATGTGCCTTATAGTGATGGTCGTGTATGTAGGTTATACATGTTTTACTTTTTTCCCATAAAGATACTGATTCAGAGATGACTGACACCCCTTCCCTAGCCACAGTTTGTCTTGTGACATCCACGGGTTCATATGATATATGTTTTGTGTATTCATCTACTTTTATTAAGGAATGAAGCCCGAGTCTCTTTTACAGCTCATTTATCTGACACAGGCCATATAATCACTACTCACATATACCCTTGTAACGACTCCTCACTACTGTAAATAAATTGACCTCCCCTGCCTCTTATGTCTTACTCAGGGTGCAGGATATAAGCTAATAAGTGGGAATTACCTCTTTTTGGAGTCTCCCAGAATATAACCTGCAGTTAATGACCCACCTCTCTAAGATTACCCTTGGTCCCCTATACTTGCTAGGTTTGCATGAACATTCCCTGGGGCCTCTAAAAATTTACCATTCCTACCTATCACCATTTATTTTTTCTTCTATGTTAGAACTAGTATTATAGGGGTATTTAAGTTTCTCTTTCTTTCTTCAAGAACCCTTACTTGATATAATAGCTGATCTCACTTAGGACACCCACAATTTGCCTATGACTCCCAGCGCCTAAGATTTATACATTCATAATTGATACCACAAAATACCAATTTGCTGATAGGTGGCCCTTATGTCAACGGCCGAGACATGAGGGTTTATTGTATGCAGCTCTTGGCAGTTTCAAGTAGGATTAATATAAACAATACTAAATTGCTGGTTTCATCAGCAGGTTTTCCTATGTAGGGAGGTGGGTCATTTAGGGTAGATGAGTTAAGCACACTCTGAGTTGCTCATAACAGGGGGATCCTCTGACTTAGTTTTCTCTCTGAGGTCATATGTATTGGGCTTGTCAGGATAACATATTGATATATTTTTGTACATGTGTAGTCTGCTCCCTTCACCACATCGCTCTGTCATTTTAGATGGTCCTGCCCCCCCTCCCCTTGTTTATTTCACATAGGGCGGCTCTTGACCGCTGAACCCCCTCCCTTATATAATTATAAAACTGAAGTTCCAGTATATTATGTCCAAATTCTTTACTGACACATTAGTCAAACATAATCTGAGATTTCACTCTTATGTTCTTTATTTCATAATGTAGATTTTCCTATCTTTACATAGACAATTATACTACAAAACATTGCTCTATATTTTATGGGTATAGCTCCTTTATTGCTCTAGCTACACACCTTTTAATTGCTTCGATAACAATTACTTTTATATATTGTTTCATAGGAGCACAGAATTGATACCTAAAATTGTAACCTAATTACTACTTTGTTATGTGAGAAGAGTGTATATGTTATCTCTATACGAATATTGTCAATGGACGAATCTTTACTGTTTCATTTCTCTTAACTTCAATAAAAAATTGTTGTTTTTTTAAAAAAAAAATTGGTTTCAGCTTGTTGGAGCCTTCAGTCTCAATCATTCCCTTCAGTAGCTATGTGCATGGAAGTTTTAGTTCTCATGACTGCAGCATTGGACGCGATCCCCTTTGCTCGTTTTCATATGAGACCTCTCCAGCTTTGTATGCTGAATCAATGGTGCAGGGATTATACAAAGATATCACAATTAATATCCTTAAATCCCAATGTTTGTTTCTCTCTGACTTGGTGGTTAGATCACATTGTATAGTTCAAGGGGCTTCTTTTGTTCGTCCAGCCTGGACTGTGATCACAACAGATGCAAGTCTTTCAGGTTGGGGAGCTGTCTGGGGATCTCTGACAGCACAAGGGGTCTGGAAATCTCAAGAGGCGAGGTTACCATTCAATATTTTAGAACTCTGTGCTATTTTCAGGGCTCTGCAGGTTTGGCCTCTGTTGAAGGGAGAACCGTTCATTTGTTTTCAGACAGACAATATCACAACTGTGGCATATGTCAATCATCAGGGTGGGACTCTCAGTCCCCAAGCTATGAAAGAAGTATCTTGGATACTTTCTTGGGCAGAATCCAGCTCCTGTCTAATTTCTGCGGTACATATCCCAGGTGTAGACAATTGGGAAGCGGATTATCTCAGCCGTCAGACTTTATATCCGGGGGAGTGGTCGCTCCATCCAGATGTGTTTTCTCAGATTGTTCAGATGTGGGGTCTTTAAGAAATAGATCTGATGGCTTCCCATCTAAATAAGAAACTTCCCAGGTACCTGCCCAGGTCCAGGGATCCTCAGGCGGAGGTGGTGGAAGCTTTAGCAGTTCCTTGGTGTTACCAACTTGCTTATATCTTCCCACCTCTAGTTCTTCTTCCAAGAGTGATCTCCAAGATCATCATGGAACAATCGTTTGTGTTTCTGGTAGCTCCAGCTTGGCCTCACAGGTTTTGGTTTGCGGATCTTGTCCGGATGTCCAGTTGCCAACCTTCGCCACTTCCTTTAAGACCAAACCTTCTGTCTCAAGGTCCGTTTTTCCATCAGGATCGCAAATCATTAAATATGAAGGTATGGAAATTGAACGCCTAGTGCTTAGTCATAGAGGTTTCTCTGACTCAGTGATTAATACTATGTTACAGCCTCGTAAATCTGTTTCTAGGAAGATTTATTATCGAGTTTTGAAGACTTATATTTCATGGTGTTCTTCTCATAAATTTTCCTTGCTTTCTTTTAGAATTCCTAGAATTTTACAGTTTCTTCTGGATATTTTGGATAAAGGTTTGTCTGCAAGTTCCTTGAAGGGACACATCTCTGCTCTTTCTGTTTTATTTCACAGAAAGATTGTTAAGTTTCCTGATATTCACTGTTTTGTACAGGATTTGGTCTGTATCAAGCCTGTTATTAAATCAATCTCTCCTCCTTGGAGTCTTAATTTGGTTTTGAAGGCTTTAGAGGCTCCTCCTTTTGAGCCTATGCATTCTTTGGACATTAAACTACTTTCTTGGAAAGTGTTGTTCCTTTTGGCCATCTCTTTTGCAAGAAGAGTTTCCGTATTATCTGCTCTTTCTTGTGAATCTCCTTTTCTGATTTTCCATCAGGATAAGGCAGTTTTGCGGACTTAAATTTCTACCTAAGGTTGTGAATTCTAACAACATTAATAGAGAAATTATTGTTCCCTCTTTGTGTCCTAATCAGTGGAGGCTCCTCCAGTTGTGCACAATCGCACGTGAACCCCCCCAGGGGGCAAGGAGGAAAAAAAATGGGGCAAAAAAAAAAAAAAAAAACAGCCAAAAAAAAAATTGTTTAATTTTTTTTTTTTTTTTTTTTTTTTTTATTAGTGTGTGTGTGTTTATTTTGTAGGCTCTGTTTTTTGTTATTTTTGTTAGCCACTAGCTGCCTCAGCACCGGTACAGTCAGTGTCAGTACCACCACACACCATTTACCATAATAACCATATAGTCTAAGTCAACTGCACTGTCTTGAAAAGTTGAAGCAGGAGGGAGCTAGGACCCAGGCGGACCGACGCTGACGTCACCAGCGTAGAGAGTGAGACCGCATCAGTCAGTCTCTAGCGTCTCCTCCTCGGGCTGCTCTCACTGCGCGAGTGCGCGCACTGTGCACACCAGTCCACTGTCACACTGATCACACGTGCGATCAAGCAAAACCCTATCCTGCACAGTGATCTCTATGTATTACTGTGCAGGCGATGCTCCTCCCAGCCCGGCACTGGTAATTGAGCCCTATTCGCACAGGCTGAAGTGTGCGAGCTGACTTCAGCCTGTGCTCTGGCTCCTCCCAGTCTGCCTGTCATGGGTGAGTCTCGCCTCTGATACGCTACTAGCGTCACGTGACTGCCCCCACAAGCCTCCTCCCCTTGTTAGCTCTGAGTCTGTTTTGTTAAACAAGTTTAACTTGCCTCAAAAAAACGATTTAGGCAGCCCTTGCTGGCTGCAGACGTGGTGTGCTAACAGTGAGTCCAGGACTCCTGACAGAAATAATTACAGACTTACTTTCTTTACTAAGTTATATATAATAATTTATAGTATAGAATACTATAGTTAGCTTAAGCTGCCTTAGTAGTGGGTGGGCACTGGGCAGTGGGCCTTATTTTGCTTCAGGCCTGCAGCTGCTGAGCCTGAGCTTATTAGTTTAGTTTAAACTTTTAAACTAACTGTAGTTAGTTAACTAAATTAAATTTACACAACAGAGTTGAGATTACTTAGTACTAGTAGAGACTAGAGAGTCAGTGAGACAGACACCAGTGTGTGTGAGAAAAAAAAGTCCTCTCTTAAAACAATTGGCTTTAGTCAGTAAGTTTAGTGGAGTAATTTGGGAATAATAAAATAATTTTTTTGTCAGCAGATTAGAAGTTTTGCAAAAATATGTTTTTTTTTTTACAAATACAGAAAGCAGTTAACTGCTGTGCTGCTGTTGATACTACTAGTTGTTAACCGTTGACGGCTGTCACGGTTGTTTACCATTAAACATTAATACATTTAATTTAAGTATTTTAGCAGATTAATTAGCAGATTGCAATTAGAAGTTTTGCAAAAAAAAGAACAAAGTTTTTTTTCACAAAAAAAGCAGTTAACTGCTGTGCTGCTTTTGATACTACTAGTTGTTGACCGTTGACGGCTGTCACGGTTGTTTACCATTAAACATTAATACATTTAATTTAAGTATTTTAGCACATTAATTAGCAGATTGCAATTAGAAGTTTTGCAAAAAAAGAACAAAGTTTTTTTCACAAAAAAAGCAGTTAACTGCTGTGCTGCTTTTGATACTACTAGTTGTTGACCGTTGACGGCTGTGACGGTTGCTTACCATTAATACATTTAATTTAAGTAATTTAGCAGATTAATTAGCATATTGCTATTAGAAGTTTTGCAAAAAAAGAACAAAGTTTTTTTTCACAAAAAAAGAAGTTAACTGCTGTGCTGCTTTTGATACTACTAGTTGTTGACCGTTGACCCCTGTCACGGTTTCTTACCATTAATACATTTAATTTAAGTATTTTGGCAGATTAATTAGCTGATTGCAATTAGAAGTTTTGCAAAAAAGAACAAAGTTTTTTTTTCTCACACAAAAAGCAGTTAACTGCTGTACTGCTTTTGATACTACTAGTTGTTGACCGTTGACGGCTGTCACGGTTGTTTACCATTAAACATTAATACATTTCATTTAAGTATTTTAGCAGATTAATTAGCAGATTGCAATTAGAAGTTTTGCAAAAAAGAACAGTTTTTTTTGTTCACACAAAAAGCAGTTAACTGCTGTACTGCTTTTGATACTACTAGTTGTTGACCGTTGACGGCTGTCACGGTTGTTTACCATTAAACATTAATACATTTAATTTAAGTATTTTAGCAGATTAATTAGCAGATTGCAATTAGAAGTTTTGCAAAAAAGAACAAAGTTTTTTTTCCACACAAAAAGCAGTTAACTGCTGTGCTGCTTTTGATACTACTAGTTGTTAACCGTTGACGGCTGTCACGGTTGTTTACCATTAAACATTAATACATTTAATTTAAGTATTTTAGCAGATTAATTAGCAGATTGCAATTAGAAGTTTTGCAAAAAAGAACAAAGTTTTTTTTCACACAAAAAGCAGTTAACTGCTGTACTGCTTTTGATACTACTAGTTGTTGACCGTTGACGGCTGTCACGGTTGTTTACCATTAAACATTAATACATTTAATTTAAGTATTTTAGCAGATTAATTAGCAGATTGCAATTAGAAGTTTTGCAAAAAAGAACAAAGTTTTTTTTCCACACAAAAAGCAGTTAACTGCTGTGCTGCTTTTGATACTACTAGTTGTTAACCGTTGACGGCTGTCACGGTTGTTTACCATTAAACATTAATACATTTAATTTAAGTATTTTAGCAGATTAATTAGCAGATTGCAATTAGAAGTTTTGCAAAAAAAGAACAAAGTTTTTTTTCACAAAAAAAGCAGTTAACTGCTGTGCTGCTGTTGATACTACTAGTTGTTGACCGTTGACGGCTGTCACGGTTGCTTACCATTAATACATTTAAGTATTTTAGAAGAATAATTAATTATCAGATTGCAATTAGCAGTTTTGCAAAAAAAGGTAAATTTTTTTTACAAAAAAAACTGCTGTGCTGCTGCTGATACTAAAATTAGGCAGTAAACCGGCATATTTAACATTTTATATTTTATATATAGTGAGCTATATTATTATAATTATTATATTACCTATTAGTTGTAGTTGATATTTTCTAACAGCTGACTGCAATATATTTTATAACAACCAGCACCGCAAAACTACTTGCCGTTGCATACTAGTGTTGTAGATTTTCTAACAGCTGCAGAGTTACATAAAGTACCTACAAGTTATATATTACATAACAACCGCGAAACTATTAAACTATTACTTCAAGTTGAGTTGTATATTTTCTAACAGCTGCAGAGCTACCTACCTACAAGTTATATATTAGATAAGAGCAAAGGACTGTTCTTTGTGTGTAAACTAACAGTTAAGATGGCACTTAGTAAAATTAGTGTGTCTGAGCTAAAGCAATTACATTTTTCAACGTTGCCCATTGAAAGAAAAATGGAAATTAAAATGCTCAGGCCAACACCTATGCTTAACCTTACCCAGGTGACAAAATGTAAAACTAGAGATTACAAAAGAGAATTCAAACCCGAGGTATATGATAAATATCCATGGATTTGTGGTTGTGAATTATCTAACAAGCTCTTTTGTTTTTATTGTCTCCTGTTTGCAAAACAAAGTGGGGATTCAAGCTGGGTGAGTTATGGGGTCGCCGATTTATCACATTTAAGTCAAAAAAACAATAAACATAATTGCTCCCAATCACATTTAAACTCCACATTAGAGTTTAATTTGCTAGGAAGGGTTGATATTCGGCAACAACTTGACAGTGCATATCGTTTGAATATTAAAAGACATAATGAGCAAGTAACCAAAAATCGCTATGTTCTTTCCAAAATAATTAATTGTATTTTATTTTGCGGCGCATTTGAACTTGCACTTCGAGGACATGACGAAAGCGATGATTCATTAAATCCAGGCATTTTCAGAGGTCTTATAAACTTCTCAGCAGAGCTTGATGCATCTCTAAAAGAACATCTCACTAGTGCCACTGTTTTTAAAGGAACGTCAAAAGAAATTCAAAACGATTTATTAGACTGTATGCTTACTGTTTGCCAGAACCAAATAAAGAAGGAAATATCAAATGCAAGTTTTGTAGCAGTGATAGCAGATGAAACTACTGATGTTTCATCTGCCTTCTAATTGGTTGTTGTTTTTAGATACATTATAGGTAACGGACAACCGGTTGAGAGATTCTGGGAATTTACTAATCCAGCTGGACATGATGCAGAATCTTTAGCTACGTGTATTCAAGCTACTTTGGAAAAAGTTATAGACAACCCAGAGAAACTGATATCGCAGAGTTACGACAGTGCAAGCGTGATGAGTGGTCAGCATGCAGGTGTTCAGGCTATAATTAAACGTACCTACAAGAATGCACATTTGGTGCATTGCTATGCACATCAGCTCAATTTAATTGTCAGCCAAGCAAGCAGTCAAAATCAACAAGTTCGAGTATTTTTTTCAAATCTAAGTGACATTACTAACTTTTTTAGTAACTCGCCACAAAGGATAGCTATTCTAGATGAAACTTTTAGAAGAAGGATACCTCATGGTTCAGCCACCAGGTGGAATTTCAAGAGTCGAACCGTCAATACAGTTTTTGAAAACAGGGAACAGTTAATTGAATGCATAGAAAAACAACAGTCAACATCGAAAAAAGAAATAGCTATAAATCAAGCGGGGGCTATTTGGCGTATGTTACAAGACTCGGTATTCGTGTTTTGGCTTACAGTTTTTCACAATATTATGCCACGTGTAGATGTGTTATACAATCAACTTCAGAAAACACAAACAGATGCGGCACTTATTCGAAAACATATTAACACTTTCCAGCAGACAATGGAAAACGAAAGGAATAGAATGGACACAGTGACCATGACGATAACAGAGGAAACATCTAGGAAAAGGAAGAGAGAAAATATTCACATTGCTCAGACTGTGGCAGCTAAAGAGATATGCGATGTTATCACAAATCAAGTAAAAGATAGATTTTCTTTTATAACTCACTACTCGGCTGTTTCTCTCCTCCAAGCGGAAAAATTTGCGGATTACGAGAACATTTTTCCAAATCAGCTTCTTGAACAAACATCAGCAGTTTATCACACATTACAGAAAGATCGCCTGAAAACTGAACTAGGAGTAATTTACAGAAGACCAGATTTCTGAAATATGAATGGTGCCATCAGTCTTCTACAGTTTGTAATAGAAAATAACTTGGACAGTACTTTTTCGGAGACCTACAAACTGTTGCAAATTATTTCGACTATTCCCGTGACAACTGCTGAGGCTGAGAGATGTTTCTCAACTTTAAAACGAGTTAAGACATTTCTAAGGAGCACCATGACTGAGGAAAGACTGACTGCTCTAGCCATGCTCACAATTGAAAAACAATTGATCAATGACATGCCTACATTCACCGAAAATGTTATTGATTTATTTGCCTCAAAAAAAGACAGGCGGATTGACTTAATTTACAAAAATTGTACTTGAGTTATCAACATTCTGTTTTAATCTTTACTGTTGAAGTTAATTATTAAGCACTAGTGTAATAGAAATAATCTTCTTTTGTAGAACGTAAAATGTGGGTGTATTTATCTTCATGTTGCCAAGGCCTTTGGCTGCATTGCCTAATATCGAACACTGGGGGCTGGGGCAACAGTAATTGAAATATGGTTGTATTACTCTATAAAGTGGAAGGTTCTTTAAATCCAGGAATATATATGTTTTCATAAATGTACATTCAACATTCTTATTATTTTGCAGCTTTAATTAATCATTTGGTTAATATATATATATATATGTTATTATATAATTTAACTGAGCACCATCATGTATATTTTAAGACTAGACATGGGCAGGTAGTGTAGGCTCCTCCATTTGTGCACTGTCGCACGTGAACATGGCTGTACTGAAGAGTATGCATTCATAGATTTAAGATGTCTGTGTCCACTATGAGGAACACAGTGAGCAATGCATGGTGAGGATATGGAAGACCACAGGCACAGTTCTTGTTAAGGCCAGAAGTGGCAGGGCAAGTAAAATATCAGAGAGGGCCAGAGGCAAAGGCAAAGGATGGTGAGAACGGTCAAAAACAGCCCACAGACCACCTCCAAAGACCTGTACTACTGGGAATATTGTTGAGAGTCTCATGGATTCCACTCAATATCAGCAGATACTTGAGAATAATTTTGAGGAATCAGTCACAAACTTCAGTTGAAGTTACCCCCAGGCTGGGGCTGGATATTTCAAGAAGACGATGACCAAAAACACTGCTGGTTCAAATGGGTGTGGCTTTTAAAATGGGTGTGGCTTGTTAAAGGGCATGGTTTTTAAAAAGGGGCGTGGTTTTCAAAGGGGCGTGTCTTTCTAATAGGGGGGGGGGTCTTGTGCACCCCCATCCTAAAAATTCACCAGCCGCCACTGGTCCTAATCCTAAGAATTCTTTGGAGAGATCCTTACATTCTTTGGATGTTGTAAGAGCTTTGAAATATTATGTTGAAGCTACTAAAGATTTCAGGAAGACTTCTAGACTATTTGTTGTCTTTTCTGGTTCTAGGAAATGTCAGAAAGCTTTTGCCATTTCCTTGGCATCTTGGTTAAAGCTTTTGATTCATCAGGCTTATTTGGAGTCGGGTCAGGCCCCGCCTCAGAGAATTACAGCTCATTCTACTAGATCAGTCTCCACTTCTTGGACTTTTAAAAATGAAGCTTCAGTTGATCAGATTTGCAAAGCAACAACTTAGTCTTCTTTGCATACATTTACTAAATTCTACCGTTTTGATGTATTTTCTTCTTCGGAAGCAGTTTTTGTTAGAAAAGTTCTTCAGGTAGCTGTTTCAGTTTGATTTTTCTGCTTATGTTTAAGTTTTTTTCTTTTCAACTATGAGAAAAAACATATATATTTTTGGTTGTGGATTAATTTTTTCAGCGGAAAATGACTAGTGACTCTTCTGTGGAGTTCCACATCTTGGGTATTACTATCCCATACGTCACTAGCTCATGGACTCTTGCCAATTACATGAAAGAAAACATAATTTATGTAAGAACTTACCTGATAAATTAATTTCTTTCATATTGGCAAGAGTCCATGAGACCCATCCTTTTTTATGGTGGTTATGATTTTTTTGGATAAAGCACAATTATATTTCCAGTTCCTTTTTTGATGCTTTTTACTCCTTTCTTTATCACCCCACTACTTGGCTATTCGTTAAACTGAATTGTGGGTATGGTGAGGGGTGTATTTATAGGTATTTTGAGGTTTGGGAAACTTTGCCCCTCCTGGTAGGATTGTATATCCCATACGTCACTAGCTCATGGACTCTAGCTCATGGACTCTTGCCAATATGAAAGAAATAAATTTATCAGGTAAGTTCTTACATAAATTATGTTTTTTTCATAACAGACTTTATTTACCTCTGCTTTACTCAGCAAGGGGTTTGCCAGGTAGTATGGTTATAGGCTAGGGAATACATGGATGATTATGAGCCCTATGGGAATAGCAAGGTGACAGGTTTGTGATTGAACCACTTAACACAATTTGACACCCCCTAAAGGAACAGTAAACCCAACATTTTTCTTTCATGATTCATGATTCATGTAGAGAATACAATTTTAAACAACATTCCAATTTACTTCTATTATCTAATTTGCTTAATTCTTTAGATATCCTTTGTTAAAGAAATAGCAATGCACATGAGTGAGCCAATCACATGAGGCATCTATGTGCAGCCACTAATCAGCAGCTACTGAGCCTATCTAGCTATGCTTTTCAGCAAAGACTATCAAGAGAATAAAGCAAATTAGATAATAGAAGTAAATTAGAAAGTTGTTCAAAATTGTATGTTCTTTCTAAATCATGAAAGAAAAAAAATTGGGTTTAATGTCCCTTTAAAACTGTAAATTCTGTTTCCCTTGGCACAAGTCTTGTGTGTGTAGACATTGAATACTTCACATGCCTATAGCTATTATTATTTTTTTAAAAAGTCATATAATTAAAAAACCAGAGGAAACAAGAATGGGAAAAAAATTAAATTACTGTAGGTAGCTAAATCTCAATATTAAAGAAAGGAAATAATAAAATACATTAAAACAATATTTTGCACCTCAAGTTATATTCTTGTATTTGTTCCAGAATGTGATGTACTACAAAATGTTATGCTGCCAGCACCTGCGTATACTAGAAATGTTGATAATTTCAATATCTTCAACATAAACCTTTATTCTGATCAATAAATAGCTTGCTGTGAAAAGAATAAGGCCTTTCCAGGTTGACAACAAAATGTTCTCTTGCATTTTGTTGTTGCAGCAGAAATTTCCAGACTAGAAATCTCTACAATGATTAATAATATATAGTTAATAAACAAAATGTAAAATGCACAAGATTAATGAATAATATGAATTAAAAGCTTCATGTTTTACAACAGTCAACAATCCTTTCGGTCTATTAATTTAAAGAGACATTCAGCTTGTTTTTTTTTTTTTATATATCTATGCACAGTGTCAGCAATTACGCACTTTGTTGCTAAAACTCTGTACATAAAATAGACGTAAAAGTATTTAAATCTATTGTTTAGTTAGCAAAAGGTGCATTGTTTTCCAGGCTTGAAACATAGTTTCTTTGGCATGGGTCATCTTGCTTCCTTTGCTGAGGTCATTTAGGGCTACATATAACTGGTTTGATGCACATAATGATGATACCTCATCATGCACATCACAACCTGTGTGCACATAACAAGGCATCCTTGTTATGCAGGGCGATCGCCAATCAGTAGCTGTTTCGGTGATCCTTCACACTACAGGTTGGGAATCATTAGTAGCATAGTGGGCGGCTTTTCCAAGCTATCTATGTGAGTGCTGGTGACGTCACCACAAACACGTGGTAATGTCACAATAGGGAGGGGACACTATATTTGGGAAGGGAGCTGGATGGGGGAAGTAATTTAAACCCCCCAATATCAGCTCTCTTACCTTCTACAGATTATCAAGACCCTTCATCTGAAAGAGAATCACTTGCTGTTTTAAATGTTAGGGGTCTTGAAAAGTACCAAACCCCCCTAAACGATAATTAAAAAAAAAAGTTAACTAAGGTTTTACTCTTAAAGGGATACTAAACCCAAATTTTTTTCTTTCATGATTCAGATAGAGTGTGCAATTTTAAGTAAATTTCTAATTTACTCCTTTTATCAATTTTTTGTTGTTCTCTTGCTATCTTTATTTGAAAAAGAAGGCATCTAAGCTAAAGAGCCAGCCAATTTTTGGTTCAGACCCTGGACAGCACTTGTTTATTGGTGCTGTCCAATCAGCAAGCACAACCCAGATTGTGAACCAAAAATGGGCTGGCTTCTAAACTTACATTCTTGCTTTTCAAATAAAGATAGCAAGAGAATGAAGAAAAATTGATAATAGGAGTAAATTAGAAAGTTGATTAACCCCTTAATGACCACAGCACTTTTCCATTTTCTGTCCGTTTGGGACCAAGGCTATTTTTACATTTTTGCGGTGTTTGTGTTTAGCTGTAATTTTCTTCTTACTCATTTACTGTACCCACACATATTATATACCGTTTTTCTCGCCATTAAATGGAATTTCTAAAGATACCATTATTTTCATCATATCTTATAATTTACTATAAAAAAAATGATAAAATATGAGGAAAAATGGAAAAAAACACACTTTTTCTAACTT
Organism: Bombina bombina; assembly: GCF_027579735.1. NCBI lineage: Eukaryota > Metazoa > Chordata > Amphibia > Anura > Bombinatoridae > Bombina > Bombina bombina. The sequence continues at coordinate 560,057,749 of NC_069501.1, read as the reverse complement.
TGACCCCCAAAATCTGTTACACATCTACAACCACCAAAAAACACCCATGCTAAATAGTTTCTAAATTTTGTCCTGAGTTTAAAAAAATACCCAATGTTTACATGTTCTTTGCTTTTTTTGCAAGTTATAGGGCCATAAATACAAGTAGCACTTTGCTATTTCCAAACCATTTTTTTCCAAAATTAGCGCTAGTTACATTAGAACACTGATATCTTTCAGGAATCCCTGAATATCCCTTGACATGTATATATTTTTTTTTAGTAGACATCATAAAGTATTGATCTAGGCCAATTTTGGTATATTTCATACCACCATTTCACCGCCAAATGCGATCAAATACAAAAAATCGTTCACTTTTTCACAAATTTTTTCACAAACTTTCGATTTCTCACTGAAATTATTTACAAACAACTTGTGCAATTATGGCATAAATGGTTGTAAATTCTTCTCTGGGATCCCCTTTGTTCAGAAATAGCACACATATATGGCTTTGGCGTTGCTTTTTGGTAATTAGAAGGCCGCTAAATGCCACTGCGCACCACAAGTGTATCATGCCCAGCAGTTAAGGGGTTAATTAGGGAGCTTTTAGGGAGCTTGTAGGGTTAATTTTAGCTTTAGTGTAGTGTAGTAGACAACCCCAAGTATTGATCTAGGCACATTTTGGTATATTTCATGCCACCATTTCACCGCCAAATGCGATCAAATTAAAAAAAACGTAAAATTTTCACAATTTTAGGTTTCTCACTGAAATCATTTACAAACAGCTTGTGCAATTATGGCACAAATGGTTGTAAATGCTTGTCTGGGATCCCCTTTGTTCAGAAATAGCAGACATATATGACTTTGGCGTTGCTTTCTGGTAATTAGAAGGCCACTAAATCCTGTTGCGCCTCACACGTGTATTATGGCTAGCAGTGAAAGGGTTAATTAGGGAGTTTGTAGTGAGCTTGCAGGGTTAATTTTAGCTTTAGTGTAGAGATCAGCCTCCCATCTGACACATCCCACCCCCTGATCCCTCCCAAACAGCTCCCTTCCCTCCCCCACCCCACAATTGTCCCCGCCATCTTAAGTACTGGCAGAAAGTCTGCCAGTACTAAAATAAAAGGGTTTTAAAAAAAAATGAATTTTTTTTTTAGCATATTTACATATGCTACGGTGTAGGATCCCCCCCTTAGCCCCCAACCTCCCTGATCCCCCCCAAAACCGCTCTCTAACCCTCCCCTCTGCCTTATTGGGGGCCATCTTGGGTACTGGCAGCTGTCTGCCAGTACCCAGTTTACAATAAAAAGTGCTTTTTTTTTGTTTGGTTTTTTTTTTTCTGTAGTGTAGCTTCCCCCCCCCCCCACACACACACAGACAAACCCCCACCACCTTGCTGATCGTTTTTTTTTTTTTATTTTGACATTTTTTTTATATTTTTTATTTCCACATTTTCTGTAGTGTAGCGGTTCCCACCCGCTCCCCCCCGTGCACGCGCCCGCCCCCACCCTCCCGTGCACGCGCGCGCGCCCGTGCGCGCCCCCAGCCACCCCCCGCCCACGATCCCGCCCCCCCTTCACATCAACAGGGCCATCGATGGCCGCCACCCGCCTCCCGGTCCGGCTCCCACCCACCAACGCAGGGAGCCACCGATCTCCGGTGCAGAGAGGGCCACAGAGTGGCTCTCTCTGCACCGGATGACTTAAAAAGGTTATTGCAGGATGCCTCCATATCGAGGCATCACTGCAATAACCGGAAAGCATCTGGAAGCGAGCAGGATCGCTTCCAGCTGCTTTCCACACTGAGGACGTGCAGGGTACGTTCTCAGGCATTAACTGCCTTTTTTCTGAGGACGTACCCTGCACGTCCTCAGTCGTTAAGGTGTTAAAATTGCATGCTCTATCTGAATCATAAAAGAAAAAAATTGGTTTCAGTGTCCCTTTAATATGATAGCTTTAGGCATATATAATAAAAAATGTTTTAAGAGCCACAATAAAGTTTATTTTATAGTACTGTAGTTCTATTTGGAAAACAATATGTACATTTTGTCTGTATAGTCAGGTGATCACTGTGGTGACAGCAATCACATAGCAAAAAAGTGCTCGTATTTCTACTCTGGCACAAGGGGCCCCTGTTGTTTTTATTACAACACCCAATATCAAGTATGAACCCCTCATGCAACTTTAAATACCACTGATAACAATTTAGTATAGTGATAACCAGGAGTTTAAAAATACCACTCTTGTTTACCAGTCAGGGGTTAGAAGTTACTAGTCCACTCAATGTTCAATATAGGAAAAATCTAATATTTTATTTTTCCACTGCCATTTATTATTTATCCGGGACTAGTAGACAAGTGGAAATTTCAAGCCCTGGTGATAAATGTAGCAGCTGAGATCACCTGGCAGTGGCTATTTACAATCAGCTACATTACTAGTTTTCAGCGATATAGGGAAATTAACGACCGTCACAAAAACAGAATTTATGCTTACCTGATAAATTACTTTCTCCAACGTTGTGTCCGGTCCACGGCGTCATCCTTACTTGTGGGATATTCTCTTCCCCAACAGGAAATGGCAAAGAGTCCCAGCAAAGCTGGTCACATGATCCCTCCTAGGCTCCGCCCACCCCAGTCATTCGACCGACGGACAGGAGGAAATATATATAGGAGAAACCATATGATACCGTGGTGACTGTAGTTAGAGAAAATAATTCATCAGACCTGATTAAAAAACCAGGGCGGGCCGTGGACCGGACACACCGTTGGAGAAAGTAATTTATCAGGTAAGCATAAATTCTGTTTTCTCCAACATAGGTGTGTCCGGTCCACGGCGTCATCCTTACTTTGTGGGAACCAATACCAAAGCTTTAGGACACGGATGAAGGGAGGGAGCAAATCAGGTCACCTAAATGGAAGGCACCACGGCTTGCAAAACCTTTCTCCCAAAAATAGCCTCCGAAGAAGCAAAAGTATCAAATTTGTAAAATTTGGCAAAAGTGTGCAGTGAAGACCAAGTCGCTGCCTTACATATCTGGTCAACAGAAGCCTCGTTCTTGAAGGCCCATGTAGAAGCCACAGCCCTAGTGGAGTGAGCTGTGATTCTTTCAGGAGGCTGCCGTCCGGCAGTCTCATAAGCCAATCGGATAATGCTTTTAAGCCAAAAGGAAAGAGAGGTAGAAGTCGCTTTTTGACCTCTCCTTTTACCAGAATAAACAACAAACATGGAAGATGTTTGTCTGAAATCTTTAGTAGCCTCTAAATAGAATTTTAGAGAACGGACTACGTCCAAATTGTGTAACAAACGTTCCTTCTTTGAAACTGGATTCGGACACAAAGAAGGTACAACTATCTCCTGGTTAATATTTTTGTTGGAAACAACTTTCGGAAGAAAACCAGGCTTAGTACGCAAAACCACCTTATCTGCATGGAACACCAGATAGGGCGGAGAACACTGCAGAGCAGATAACTCTGAAACTCTTCTAGCAGAAGAAATTGCAACCAAAAACAAAACTTTCCAAGATAATAACTTAATATCTACGGAATGTAAGGGTTCAAACGGAACCCCTTGAAGAACTGAAAGAACTAGATTTAGACTCCAGGGAGGAGTCAAAGGTCTGTAAACAGGCTTGATTCTAACCAGAGCCTGAACAAATGCTTGAACATCTGGCACAGCTGCCAGTCTTTTGTGAAGTAAAACAGATAAAGCAGAGATCTGTCCCTTCAGAGAACTTGCAGATAATCCTTTCTCCAAACCTTCTTATAGAAAGGATAGAATCAAGCGTTCAATCTCCAAGCCGTCAGTTGGAGGGAAACCAGATTCGGATGTTCGAATGGACCCTGAACAAGAAGGTCCTGTCTCAAAGGTAGCTTCCATGGTGGAGCCGATGACATATTCACCAGGTCTGCATACCAAGTCCTGCGTGGCCACGCAGGACTTATCAAGATCACCGAGGCCCTCTCTTGATTGATCCTGGCTACCAGCCTGGGAATGAGAGGAAACGGTGGGAATACATAAGCTAGGTTGAAGGTCCAAGGTGCTACTAGTGCATCTACTAGAGTCGCCCTTGGATCCCTGGATCTGGACCCGTAGCAAGGAACCTTGAAGTTCTGACGGGACGCCATCAGATCCATGTCTGGAATGCCCCATAATTGAATTATTTGGGCAAAGATTTCCGGATGGAGTTCCCACTCCCCCGGATGGAATGTCTGACGACTCAGAAAATCCGCTTCCCAATTTTCCACTCCTGGGATGTGGATTGCAGACAAGTGGCAGGAGTGATCCTCCGCCCATTGGATTATTTTGGTCACTTCTTCCATCGCTAGGGAACTCCTTGTTCCCCCCTGATGATTGATATATGCAACAGTCGTCATGTTGTCTGATTGAAACCTTATGAATTTGGCCTTTGCTAGTTGAGGCCAAGCTTTGAGAGCATTGAATATCGCTCTCAGTTCCAGAATGTTTATCGGGAGAAGAGATTCTTCCCGAGACCATAGACCCTGAGCTTTCAGGGGTTCCCAGACCGCGCCCCAGCCCACCAGGCTGGCGTCGGTCGTGACAATGACCCACTCTGGTCTGCGGAAGCTCATTCCCTGTGACAGATTGTCCAGGGTCAGCCACCAACGGAGTGAATCTCTGGTCTTTTGATCTACTTGAATCGTCGGAGACAAGTCTGTATAATCCCCATTCCACTGTCTGAGCATGCACAGTTGTAATGGTCTTAGATGAATTCGTGCAAAAGGAACTATGTCCATTGCTGCAACCATCAATCCTATTACTTCCATGCACTGCAAAATGGAAGGACGAAGAACAGAATAAAGTACTTGACAAGAACTTAGAATTTTTGATTTTCTGACCTCTGTCAGAAAAATCCTCATTTCTAAGGAATCTATTATCGTTCCCAAGAAGGGAACTCTTGTTGACGGGGACAGAGAACTTTTTTCTTTGTTCACCTTCCATCCGTGAGATCTGAGAAAGGATAGGACGATGTCCGTATGAGCCTTTGCTTTTGACAGAGACGACGCTTGAATCAGGATGTCGTCCAAGTAAGGTACTACTGCAATGCCCCTTGGTCTTAGAACCGCTAGAAGGGACCCTAGTACCTTTGTGAAAATCCTTGGAGCAGTGGCTAATCCGAATGGAAGTGCCACAAACTGGTAATGCTTGTCCAGAAAAGCGAACCTTAGGAACTGATGATGTTCCTTGTGGATAGGAATATGTAGGTACGCATCCTTTAAATCCACGGTAGTCATAAATTGATTTTCCTGGATAGTAGGTAGGATCGTTCGAATAGTTTCCATTTTGAACGATGGAACCTTGAGAAATTTGTTTAGGATCTTGAGATCCAAAATTGGTCTGAATGTTCCCTCTTTTTTGGGAACTATGAACAGGTTGGAATAAAAACCCATCCCTTGTTCTCTTATTGGAACTGGATGAATCACTCCCATTTTTAACAGGTCTTCTACACAATGTAAGAATGCCTGTCTTTTTATTTGGTTTGAAGATAATTGAGACCTGTGGAACCTTCCCCTTGGGGGTAGTTCCTTGAATTCCAGGAGATAACCTTGAGAAACTATCTCTAGCGCCCAAGGATCCTGAACATCTCTTGCCCAAGCCTGAGCAAAGAGAGAAAGTCTGCCCCCACCAGATCCGGTCCCGGATCGGGGGCCATCCCTTCATGCTGTTTTGGTAGCAGTGGTAGGCTTCTTGGCCTGCTTACCCTTGTTCCAGCCTTGCATTGGTCTCCAGGCTGGTTTGGGTTGTGAAGTATTACCCTCTTGCTTAGAGGATGTAGAATTAGAGGCTGGTCCGTTTCTGCGAAAGGGACAAAAATTAGGCCTATTTTTAGCCTTAAAAGACCTATCCTGTGGGAGGGCGTGGCCCTTTCCCCCAGTGATGTCTGAAATAATCTCTTTCAAATCAGGTCCAAATAATGTTTTACCCTTGAAAGGGATGTTAAGCAATTTTGTCTTGGAAGACACATCCGCTGACCAAGACTTTAGCCAAAGCGCTCTTCGCGCCACGATAGCAAACCCTGAATTTTTCGCCGCTAATCTAGCTAATTGCAAAGCGGCATCTAAAATAAAAGAGTTAGCCAATTTAAGTGCTTGAACTCTGTCCATAACCTCCTCATACGAAGATTCTTTATTGAGCGACTTTTCTAGTTCCTCGAACCAGAAACACGCTGCCGTAGTGACAGGAACAATGCATGAAATTGGTTGTAGAAGGTAACCCTGCTGAACAAAAATCTTTTTAAGCAAACCTTCTAATTTTTTATCCATTTAAACACCAAAAAACTCTTAACCATCTCCGTGGAGATGTTGCCTGTGCAACGGCAAAGAGAATGACTGGGGTGGGCGGAGCCTAGGAGGGATCATGTGACCATCTTTGCTGGGACTCTTTGCCATTTCCTGTTGGGGAAGAGAATATCCCACAAGTAAGGATGACGCCGTGGACCGGACACACCTATGTTGGAGAAAGCGGTGTTATTTCACCTCCCTATAGCGCTGCTATTACAAGTTTACAAAAAGCAGGCTTGTGCGGGCGATATGGTGGCGTTGAGCTCCATACCGCATCCAAATACAAGTGCTGCTTTGACGTGCTCGTGCACAATTTCCCTATAGACATCAATGGGGAGAGCCGGCAAAAAAAAAGCCTAACACCTGCGATCGCGGAAACAAAAGCTCTGTGACGCAGCCCCATTGATGTCTATGGGGAAATAAAAAGTTATGTTTAAACCTAACATAAAATCCACGTCAAAACACCCCTAATCTGCCGCCCCTGACATCGCCGCCACCTAAATAAAACTATTAACCCATAATCTGCCGCTCCCGATATCGCCGCCATCTACATAGTTATTAACCCCTAATCTGCTGCCCCCTAACATCACTGCCACCTAAATACACTTATTAACCCCTAATCTGCCGCCCTTAACATCGCCACCACCTACATTAGTTATTAACCCCTAATCTGCCGCCCCAATGTCGTCGCCACTATACTAAAGTTATTAACCACTAAACCTCTGGCCTCCAACATCACTAACACTAAATAAATATATTAACCCCTAAATCTAACCCTAACTTAACTCTAACCCTAAGCATAACCCTAACCCTAACATAACTCTAAGCCTAAATCTAAGCCTAAATCTAACCCTAACACCCACTAACTTAAATATAATTAAAATAAATCTAAATAAACCTTACAATTATTACCTAAATTATTCCTATTTAAAACTAAATACATACCTGTAAAAAAAAAAAAAAAAAAAAAAACTAAGCTAGCTACAATATAACTAATAGTTATATTGTAGCTATCTTAGGTTTTATTTTTATTTCACAGGTAAGTTTGTATTTATTTTAACTAGGTAGACTAGTTAGTTAATAGTTATTAACTATTTAATAACTAACTAGTTCAAATAAATAAAAAGTTACTTGAAAATAATATATATATATATATTTAACGTTGTTGCGACCTTCTCATTTGCAATGAAATATAAATATTATAATGCTCATAAAAATGATATATCATTTCTGTTCACTGAAGTATGACTTGCAATAGTGTTTAAATGGAAGCAGTAAAAAAAGATCAAAATCAGCTTAGCCCAGGGGTGTGAAAAGAAAGAAAATGAGCTGCTGCACTGATCAAGCTATCAGACTTCAGAATATTGCAGGATCTAGTCCAGTCTCTCTTGGGGCACTGGAGAAAACATCATGGTTCATAGTTAAATTACATGAAAAGTAGGCAAACTAAATAATAAAATTGCATTACAAATGTAATTTACCGTAAATAATGAAACATTTTATGGGAGATTACATTTTGTGTTTGGCTGACTATTCTTTGGACTGAATATCTTGCTGTTTCTAATTGACCACCCTCTGCCATGTTTGGCTGTAAGCAAGGGCACGTGCACTGCATGGGATCTACCTCCTGGCTTATCAGTACTGTACCAGCTGCTGGGGAAGACAGGGGGAGGGAGTTCCATGTACTGCTGGAACATTAATAACACATTACTGCTCTGCACAGAGGCTTATAATGATATAATGTATGTATCTACTATACTTACTTGTGTGTTTATATAGAAATCTATATTAGTGCAAACTAATTATTAAATAAAGTATATTACCTCCATTGAACAGAGATTGGGCAGAAGCACTTCAGTTGTATTTCCTGAAGCAACTGGGGGCAAAAACATATTTGTCTTTGTTCAAAGCCTACAACCATGGATTTGATGTATTCTTTGTAAAGGAAATCAACCAGTATCTATCCATCTATTTTTTTAAGTTGTATTTCATCTTAAGTATGGACTTGGCCATTAGCCAGAGCTGTGTGTCAGCAGATTTTATGGTTGGGTGCATTTACTGATAATCCTTACAAGAGTGAAATAGGTGGTAGAGCTGTTTACAAGTGTGAAAGAGTTAGGTAGAACTATTTTTGTACTTTTTGTTAGTATAGTAGATTTGTGTTATTGTTTTTGCTGAACAGTAGCTGAAGTTTTGTAGTCATACAGATATTCTATATCTATAGGATAATGCCATCCAACTGTTTGTTGTGGTGAGTTGAAATGAACACTCTTATGAGAGCATTTTACTTTGAAAACAAATCCTTTATTTTACTGTTTTTAAGCCATGCAAAGTGATTATATAGATAAAATGATGCTCCTGTGCCCCTTCAGAAAAGAGGGCAACAGGTAAGAAAACAATAAACAGGCATACATGCATATGCTCCAATCAATGGCTGCATCTAGAGCAGAATGGGGTATTCCATGAATGCAACAATAAATAGTTCTAATGAAGTAGAGCATTTTATTTGTACACACAAATACCATTTTTGTAGTATAACATGAACTGCATATGTGTAACAATGTACATATCATCATCCCTTTTCTCCAAATTACATCAATACTCTTTTTACTTATCTATATGAATTACAGATGTCTCATTAAAAGACAGAGATGAGCAGGTACACACACGTTTTGCGATAACCTCTCAGTCTCTCACCTACAATACCAGCAGTGAACAAGCTAAACCTCTCAGACACTGCAGAGAACCGCAGAGCCACGCCCATCAGTTCCTGCCATTTCATTCTATTCCGCAATAGCCGAACCTCTATTTGCATTTTGTCCAATCATTATTGAGGAATGCCAGAGTGGGCGTGAACACTGAATTGGAATTCTATCTGAGGAGTGTGTGGTGGTGACGTCAAACTAGGAAGGTTTCAGTGCAGGTGGAGGGCCCCGGGATGGCAAGACTGGCAGCTTCAAGTTCCCCATGATAACCTTTATGACGTCACTTAGGTAAGCCCCCCATAGGAAAGGGGCGGGGCGTGAAGACAGGCACTGTTGGAGGTAGGTTAATATTTTAAATTAATTAAGGTATAATTAGAGGACACCTTTAATTTCTAAGTCCAGGTGACATAACCTGTGAAACTGTAGGCTACAAGGTGTTATTCGGGTGGCATGATTGATTCTTTGTTAATTATAAATGGGGCAATACAAATCAGTAGGTGGGTGACCTTAAACCTGTATTTTTTTGAGTAGTTGTAGAATGGTTCTAGTTATAGTTTTTGCCAAGTCCTATTCACTGGGTGCCTACAATAAGGTAAGCTAAATATCTGGCTGGCTAGCACTTCACGGTCTGGGTAACCCCATGCCGGGCTTAGGATAAGGGGAATTTGCTGCATTCCACAGAATTCTAATATACATCGATTGCGGCATAAAGCGTTCAGTATCACTTATAACTACGGATATTTCGCAGACTTACGATTTGCTGTAATAAATTATTGTGATTCCTATCAGTCTGTTACAACAGACAGTGTTACTATAATACTTTTGGTGGTCCCAGGCTTGTCAGCTGTATATTTTAGTTATACTAATGGCTATGTGACTGATTTATGGGATCCTATTTGTTAAGAGTATTTACTAGTAAGGTTAATGATGCCTGTAAGGAGATTTGTTAGCACTGTAAGAAATAGCAGGTTGCAATTTAAAGAGTAATTAGCATTAACCCACAACGTTATAATGAACTACCTTTCCTAAATTACACAAGTGATAGCATCCAGTATCCTGAAAGAGAGATTCCTAATGTTGAAAAACAAACAGATTAAATGTCCCATGTGACGACTGTTTTGTATGGGAATGGATATAGAGCAGATCATTAACCCCATTGGATTATGTTACTCTGTAGTTAAAGGGACACTGAACCCAAATTTTTTCTTTTGTGATTCAGATAGAGCATGCAATTTTAAGCAACTTTCTAATTTACTCCTATTAGCAAATGTTCTTCATTCTCTTGGTATCTTTATTTGAAAAGCAAAAATGTAAGTTTAAATGCCAGCCCATTTTGGTGAACAACCTGGGTTGTTCTTGCTGATTGGTGGATACATTCATCCACCAATACAAAAGTGCCGTCCAAGGTTCTGGACTTTCTTTTTCAAATAAAGATAGCAAGAGAACAAAGAAAAATTGATAATAGGAGTAAATTAGAAAGTTGCTTAAAATTGCATGCTCTATCTGAATCACAAAAGAAAAAAATTGGGTTCAGTGTCCCTTTAAGCAATTTGGCTTTAGGGAAATATTAATACCGCCTGTCAATTTTTGAATTATGTGACATATATCTTACTTTTTTCTCATCCACTGCCTTTCTCTCTCATAGGGTCTATCTCCTTTATTTCTTAAAAGGACATTAAACACTAAATAAATGCTAGATAGAATGATACATTCAAAGAAAAGATTAGTCTGAGAATAACATGTAAATGTATTTTTTTAAAGTTTAATTTGATGTTTAAATACTGACAAAATAGGTGTAAAGTTTTAGTGTCTATAAAACAATGGGAGCTGCCATGTTGTAACTTAGGTTACTTTCTCTGCTGTGACCAATTAGGGACAGTTATAAATTGGTCACTAGAGTGTGCAGCCAATGGCTGTGTGGAATATAACAGTGTTCTGCACTCCTACTTCTAACAGGAACTGAAAAGCTCACAATTTCAGAATGGAATTACAGGAAAAGGGGACAAAAAAAAAATATAATGAAAGTATATTGCAGAGTTTTTTTTATATACAATTTATCATTTTATATTACCATCTCAAAGTGTTTAATGTACTTGTTTTTCTCCCCAGTTATGCTTCCCTCTTTTTACACATTTTCCTCGAAATTCCATCTGTATCTAAATTCTTCACATATTTCTCATTGTTTACATTTAATGCACATTTAAATTCATTTTCACCCTTCTATATAGTTTTCAGTTGTTTCCTTTTATTTCATATATTCTCCTTATATAATCTTTCTACCCGCTCCTTAAAAGGACAGTAAAGTAAAAATGAAATTCTCATAATTCAGGGTGTGCAATTTTACACATCTTTGCAATTTACTTCTAGTATCTTATTTGCTTTTTTTTCCTTTGTTGAAGAATAAATCTAGGTAGGCTGGTAGGAGTTTAGGAGCTTGCATGTGAATTTACCATTCTACGGCAGCATTGTTTGCACATATGTATAACATTGCTGTAAATATTGTTGCTAAAACTGCTTCTCTTGAGCTCACCTAGGATTACTCTTTAACAAAGAAAACAAAGAGAACTAAGCAAAACTGATAACAGCGGTACATTGGAAAGTTGATTAAATTAAATGCTGTATCCAATCCATGTGTTTACTTTTGCCTTTACTGTTCCTTTAAGAACACGCATTCCATAAGACAATTTCAATGTTGAGCAGAAAGGAACACCCAAATTGTGTCTTTCATGGTTCAGATAGAGCAAACAATGTTAAAAAAAAAAACCTTTAAAAATGTATTCCTGTTAACAAATTTGCTTCATTATCTTTTGTATCTTTTATTAAAGAAGCAGCAGTGCACTAATATGAGTTAGCTAAACACAGTAGATGAGCCAAAAACAAGGGATATATGTGGAGCCTCCAATGAGCAGCTAGCTCCCAGTAGTGCACTGCTTCTCTTAAGCATACCTAGGCATGCTCTTTAACAAAGGATAACAGAACAAAGCAAGTTTGATAACAGGAGTAAATAGGAAAGTTCTTTAAAATGACATACTCTTTCTGAATCATGAAGAATTAATTTTTACTTTCCTTTCTTTTTAATGGGAAACTGTACTGGAAAATTGGTTTCCCCTTAATTTGTTTCCAATGACTTGTTATACTAGCTGCAGAGTATTACATGTATCGGAAATCGATCCTTTGTGTTTAGTTTTGTATTTGAATTAGCTGTTTTTGCTCTTTAAACCATAGCCCATTGTTCTTGAGAACATGCCCATATAAAATGGATTGAGCCTGCAGATAGAGCAGACCTTTCTTTCTTTTTTTTCTCTGCCCCCCCCCCCCCATAGGTTATCCATTCCATTGTGTCCTTGTGTATCTACTATGTCACCCCATTTATCTGTTTTTATGCTTTTATGTATTTTCATCCCTACTTTATTCTTCTTGTCAAGAAACCCTACCAAAAAAACAACTTTCATGTGTTTCCCTATAAACCTTTCCTCCTCCCCTTTTTCCCTCAATTGCTAATTTTTGTATCTCTTTTCTCCCACTTTCCTGTAACAACCTTACATTACCTATCATTGAAATGGTCAAACTTGTCCTTAGGTCACCCCAGAAGGCCTGGGTTACAGGATATGTTTGTCTGAGAATAAGTTGCTTAATCAAACTGACTGAGACATTGATTTGTTGATTGATTTGCTAATTTCCACCATTTTTTCTTTCTTTCACCCCTCTGTCTACTATAACTGTTTTACACTTAGACGTGCTTTACCCTCTCCAAAGCTCTTTGCTGTCACTCCATCCTTCTCTCCACTCTTTGACCATACTCGTTTCTCCCACTCATGCCCCCCTCCCTTACTGCTTTGGCCTACTTGTTCTGATTTGATAGACCCTTTTTCTCTTTCACACTTTCCTTTTTCTGAGCTGATTTTTCAAGCGCCTCACACTGTTACTTTTGCTAATGCTTCACTCTACATTTTGTAACTTATTTACCAGTCCTTGATCTTCCTATTCTTTTTGATTCCTATTTCTTCCTCTTTTCTATAAAGTTGTCATATACCTTGTGTTTTTTTTTTATTATCTTTTTTTTATTATTATTTTTAACAGTTTTGGTGAATAATGTGCTTTTTGTTAAAGGGACACTGAACCCAATTTTTTTCTTTCATGATTCAGATAGAGGATGACATTTTAAGCAACATTCTAATTTACTCCTATTATCAAATTGTCTTCATTCTCTTGGTATCTTTATTTGTCCTTGCTGATTGGTGGATAAATTCATCCACCAATAAAAAAAAGTGCTATCCAGAGTTCTGAACCAAGAAAACAAAGCTTAGATGCCTTTTTAAAATAAAGATAGCAAAAGAACAAAGAAAAAATGATAATAGGAGTAAATTAGAAAGTTGCTTAAAATTGCTTGCTCTATCTGAATCACAAAAGATTTGTTTTGGGTTCAGTGTCCCTTTAAGGGTTTATGCATTGCATGCATACCTTTTAATAAGCTGTGGACCACACATAGTGATATGCAAATTGTTGCTTATCACTGGCTTACTAGAATTGCTACACATTTCTGCCCTGTCACTGTTTCTCACACCCTCATTATCTCTCCCAACATTTCCTCAGTTTAGTCTCCATATGCCGTATATCTCTTTGTCTTCTCATTGTTTAATGAGTCATTAAACCCCTTTAAGCTGTCCTGTCGGTCTGTTACTCCTTTTTTATTTTATGTTTCCGTTATCTCTTAATTCCTCACTTGATGGGTTACAGAGAATGGGGCAACAGGAGGGGGCACATTTTGCTCATTATATAAAGTAGAAGCACCCACTTTTTGAAGCACATGTCTACAGGTACAATAAACAACTCTAACTATTGCATATGGTGCCACCAATACTGTCATGTTCAGGGCATTTGTCTGTGAAGCCCATGACTTATTTGACTAATTTGAATGTATAATTTCATTATCTGTTCCTCTGTTCTGTTCTTGTCTATTTTTTATGGCACGTTTGTAATCTTCTTTCTTCCACTTGTATTTATTTGTTGCACAAATGCTCTGTCCATTGTACTATAAAAAAAAAAAAAAAAAGGATTTTGAAGGATAGTGCCATAACTGTGAATACTGGTTACTTTAAAATGCTTAATGCTATTTTATAACTTCATCCATTTTGTTGCAACTGTATATAAGTTCTGAGATATTCTCATTCAGAATTTGAATAGTGATATAATGACCATGTTATTGATTATTTAACAACAGTGTAACTTAAAAAAATATTCTTCTTTCTTTTGAAACAATTCATAATTAATGGGAAACACTCACACACACATATATAATTATATATAGTATTTGCTTATGGGAAGTTTCACCAGGAAACCAAGGACATGCAACCTAAATAATAGCAAAAAAGTAAGTGGTATATTAATAATAAAAAAAATACAGATAAACAACAGAATCAAAACAAATCCATCTTCTTAATGTCCTATTCTGAATTAGATGGAGACATACCTACATAAACCTTTGTATACACATTTTAGACTGCATATGTGTGTGTGTATATATATATATATATATATATATATATATGTATGTATGTATATGTGTGTGTGTATGTGTATATACAGTATATATATATATATATATATATATATATATATATATATATATATATATATATATATATATATATATATATATATATAAAGCTGATATCTAAATTAATACTATTCATATCAGCCAACAGTGCAAATTTTCATTGTTGGTCTCGGGCGCATTGTGTTGAGAGATATGTAAAATTTAGTCGTCTTTACAGGGTAATGTCAGTGCTAGAAACTAATTCAGGAAGACTCATATCCGTTTAAAATCAAATATTAGCAAATACACAATTATAAGTATATAGTTCTAAACATAAATGATGGGTATTTAAGGGGCATAAGACACTAAGCACTGTGAGATTGTAGCTTATTGATAACTGTCATCAAAGGGACACTGAACCCAATTTTTTTTCTTTCGTGATTTAGATAGAGCATGCAATTTTAAGCAACTTTCTCATTTACTCCTATTATCAATTTTTCTTCGTTCACTTACTATCTGTATTTGAAAAAGAAAGCATCTAAGCTTCTTTTTTGGTTCAGAACTCTGGAAACCACGTTTTATTGGTGGATGAATTTATCCACCAATCAGCAAGAACAACCCAGTTTGTTCACCAAAAATGGGCCGGCATCTAAACTTACATTCTTGCATTTCAAATAAAGATACCAAGAGAATGAAGAAAATTTGATAATTGGAGTAAATTAGAAAGTTGCTTAAAATGTCATGCTCTATCTGAATCACAAAAGAAAACATTTGGGTTCAGTGTCCCTTTAACTGTCCTCAGCAAAGAGTAGATAAGAGAAAGTGCCTTTAAACCTTTAGGCAAAACATGCAGGTGCCCATTACTTTATTATTTAGACTAAAACTTTTACTTATTTCTTCAGTATTTAAACAACAATATAATTATTATTTTTTTTTTGCTATTTTCATGCTACACTTTGGGACCTTTATCATTTATGGCAACTGATATGTTAAATTGCCTTTGAGTTGTTACTTATAATTGTTTTTCTTTTTTCAGGTGAACTAAAAGTGAAAATGTAAGTTTTTATAGCACACTAACTATATTTCTTGTTCTTTTTATCTTTTTAACATGATTCTTCATAACCCAACATCTTCTCCTGGATGTGGTGAGTACTTATTCACTGTGTAATAAGCCCAGCTTCACTTCATTCAGAAGAACTAGAAAGCCTGCGCACAGTAATGAAGGCTTTTAAAAGTGTATAATATATACTATACTTATAATTAAAATCATTAAGAGACATTAAACTAAAACATTAATTTTGCTGCTAGACCAAGTTTGCCACAATTAAGGGGATAAGATAAACATACTGCTTTCAAATAGTTTGTTAGGAGTTTTGCAAATCATTAATTGGCCGTTTTAAATGCATTTTTATATAGGTATTTACAATTTAGTACTGTATATTCTATGCATAAAGTAAAAAGTGATCTTTAACAATGAAATTAGTTACGTAATTTTGCACCTCACTTGATGTTTTCAGGTAGTAAAGCGCTATCCTAATCTATATATGTAATTCACAAAGTGTCCTCAAAGTGGCAGTATATGACAGGTATTCTGAATATTCTGATTGGGTAAAATCCGTTTGGTACTAGAACATTCTCCACGTTGTCATCAATATTATTTATGTTGAATGTCATAACAGTAAATGCGTTCTAACCTATGGGCACTCTATAGATATGTATAGACTAGAGGGGTATATGTGTGTCTATTAATTTGTAGTTGAATCGAGCAACAGATGTGAATTCTGTTGGGGGGTATTTTGCAGTTGTAATGGCAGGGAGATGGGTATAGACCCTGGACACGGCACTTTGGTTTCCCTGGCAACCAATTACATCTATTGAGAACACTGAAATTGCCATGTCATCTTTGATTTGGGGAAAACGTATGTTTTCCTTAAATATACGAATTAGCTAAATAAATCACATTGCCTTATACATCATGCTTCTATCTCACTGCACACAATAAATAGAAAAAACTTGTATTTGCTATGTGGTGTTCTTGTGGCTATTGTGAACGTGTATAAGGATAGTCATTGTTTTTTTACATTCGGTTTTCGTTTAACTGCCAGTATATCTGTCTATATACTACTAGTACAGGGCTGAAGCGTACCACGCCCCCCGTGTGACGCACGAGCTGCACCAGCTAATACGCGCTTACTCCACTGTTTACTGGTTGGGGCCGTGGGCGCGAAGTGGTAGTTGCCAGGTGAGTGGTTTCTCGCTACAAATATATAGTGTCACGTGAACGGCGAGAAGCGCGGGAGAATAGAGACGGTTTAGATAGCGATGAATAGAGACGGTGTTGCGACAAATTGGGATTCCGGTATTATTTTGTGTATACAGCCACGAGTATATAAGACTGTATAGGTTGCAGGAAGATGTTCAAAGTACCTAAAAGTCTAGCAGCGCAGCATTGAGAACCACAAATAAATTGAACTCTACAGAAAACGAGGATTTGGATAAATAGAAATAGTAGACTAGGCTTACCATAATTTTGAGACGTGAAACTGGGACCACCTGGTGCGGTGCCAGTGGGGGTGTGGTCAGGAGCATGGTCAAGGGGGGTAGCTTTTATGTGTGTAATGTTTTGTGGATACTCTACCCTTCCTCAGTCAAACAAGTGAATCACACAGTTTAAATAGACCATAACACCACCCCCTAGTGAAAAAGGCACCATTACGTTGTCATGGCAAATAAGTCATTAATCTAAATATCAGATGCTAAATAATGCCAAACATAAAGCATAATTATCACTTTCATAATTATCAATTTCACAATTTAATATCTGCAGTGTAATATGTGTTTTATGTGTCTAATTAAGGAACAGAGCCAAATACTGATAAGGCATAAATACAACATTGAATGAAATTAAAAAAGAAACACGTACCTGCTAAAGCTGTTTAAGTGGCTACTCTATACCATAATGTAGGAAGATTATAGCCAAAATGCTATCCTGCATGAAGTAAAGCAAGATCTAGGCCAAAAATCCTGCCTGTCTGTACTTCCTAGTCATACCCATATGATTCCCCTAAAGGTGTATTACCGGCAATGTCACCAGGGGTCGGGGGGGGGGGTAAATTCTTAGAAAATAAACCAAGTAAATGTAATGTAATGTAAACTTTGAAGGACACGAACGTTAAGCTAAGCAGGGCTGTATGTAACAAAGTGCCAACATCCAACTATGCTGGAGAGCCACAGTCCAGTCATTTTGAATAATGTGTCTGGGTTTCAGGTGGTCTGAAACCCGGAAACATGATTTGAAACCTGGAGGTGGCAACCCTACTGGGACAGAATGAACAACTGGGTGGGACACTGGGACAGCGCCTCCAAACCGGGACAATCCCAGTAAAAGTGGGACTTCTGGTAAGCCAATAGTAGACATTTTCTTAAGATACAAAATAAAGTGTGTGTGTAATGTTAAGCGTCAAATTAGGTTTATTAAAAAAAAAAAACATTGTTAAAACCCTAGCTGGAAATGCATATGTAAAAAATCAAATTATTTAATTACTTTTAAATTGTAGTTTAGGTATTTTTTTACCTTTGAAATGGTACATATAGCTGTCAAAAGTATCCCCAGTATCTGTATCCGATTAGAGTCCACATATATAATTAAAAAAACAGTAGTCTGATGTGTTAAATGCAGTAAGCCTTTTGCAGACAAATCAGAAACAGTTAAAATATTTTTATATGTAAAAGAAAGGAAATGGCAGCACTCCATGAATCAAAGTTAAAACGAGAATCTTTAATGATGCATTTAAACCCGACACTCAATGTTAAATACATGGACAGAGGAGGAGTCCTTACGCGTTTTGTGCCTTGCTGCACTTAATCATAGGGTGACCTCTCATACACTGATTCTGCCTCATATGCTAGCTGCATCCAAACACCAACTTCTCAGTGGTTCCCATGGAAACAGCCACCATATTTGCAAAGAAACAGTTACAAGTTAATTAAAAAGTATAACAATGTCAACATTAAAACAAAAAATATATTTACATATATACTTGAAAAATATATTGACAATTGTAATGTTGTTTAGCCTCAGACAAAATCACAAGCATCTTATATTTAATTGAATGCTAAGTACAACAATGGCAATAGTGTTATATACCCAAGTATATTTATAAAGGTCTTAATACACACCAGACAAGCATGTTGCTATGGGTTCCACATCTATAAGCATTTAAGCAGTATATGAAATATTTAAAGAACTGTTAGCAGTTGAAAATGGCCTCCAAGCTCCTCCCACAGCTTCTTGTCCAGTTAGCTGTTTTCTTGCACATGCACAAATCAACATGTGTGAGTAGGAAAACTTATTTAAGAGTCAATCGTAATTGGAGAAACGTAACATACCAAAATATATACGTAATAGGCAGGGCTGGCTCAAGACATTGTGCTGCCTGGGTCCGAGATCAAAATGGTGCCCCCCCCCCGCTTTATTTACAGCCTGTGCAGGTATTAAGCTTTGGAACATATATTTTTAAAATGTTATTAAGCACTGTTAACTGCAGACACAGCTAAATTATTGATGATAAAAGTACAATCACTAACTTACTTAACACTTAGGCATCTCCTCGCTTGCTATCAGAGTGGCTGCTCACCTCTGCCAACTACCACCCACCCCTCTCAACAGAAGCCCACGCAGGTTGTAACCAGCTGCAGCTTTTTGCCTCACATGGACACCGAAAAGTAACACTGCACCACTGTGTGCCTGGCTTGGGCTGTGGCATGCACTGTCTGCAATAAACTTTTGGGGTTAAAGACAGCCACAGGCCTATAGCGGTGCAGTG
Source organism: Bombina bombina (assembly GCF_027579735.1). NCBI lineage: Eukaryota > Metazoa > Chordata > Amphibia > Anura > Bombinatoridae > Bombina > Bombina bombina. The sequence goes on along the minus strand of NC_069501.1, from coordinate 560,038,405 downwards.
CTTTGGTTGGACTGGGTAATCAATTGGTGGGCGGGGCTAAGGCAGCTGCCCCACTACTGAAAGACACTATCACTGTGCACAGCTGGCCTTGCCGGTGTATCGTGATGATGCGGTCAGTCACCAATCTGGAGCCGCTGTCATGCTGCTGCCTCCTGCTGTGTCAAGTTGCGAGTGCTGGATCTCACAGAAGTGCCGCCCCCTGTCGAGTGCCGTCTGGGCCATTGGACCCACTTGGTCCCTGGTAATAGGTGGGTGGACCTTGATAGCCATTTTTTGCTCCTAATAAACAATGAATATTTAAACGTTTCATGTACTTCTTACAAGGTTATAGATGTGGGACCAGTTGCAGTATGCTACTGGGTCTGGACTGTCCCTTTAAAGAAAAAAGATTCCCCAAATTTGCTTAAAAATTATGCCATTATACCCGCATCAAATTGTCTGTGCACAGTTACAGGGAATAGTTCTGCCACATTTGTATAGCCACTACTGTATCAAAAGGACAGTAAACACATTGTGATTAAAAACATTTCTGCAATTTTCCAAAAGATTAACACATCAGCAGAATCTGAACCATATTAGCATAGATTAAAACATTGAATGGTAAACAGTTCCAACAGAATGAATGCACCACTGCTGGCAAGAGAATTACTTTTGCATATTTTTTTTCAACAGATTCAGAAAATATCTTTACCTGTATTGATTGTTTATATCAAAAAACACTTCGCATAAAGTCATTTAGAGCTAAAGTGATCAATTTGTGAACAAACAAGGTTCACATGTGAACCTGTTCGCATTTCATTGCAAATTTTGGGGCACATTTGTTCATATGTAGCATTGCATGAAAGAGCAGGGCTTTTTAGTTACCCTAGTCAAATGATACCGGGGTGATTTTCATCTGTCACCTCTTTGGAAGAGAGGGTTTAAGAAGTGGAAAAATAAGATAACACCCTGCAAACTAGGAAGAGATGTGTGGCAAGGTTAGTCTTGTGTATCGCTGCCATGTGTTCTTTCAGTTTTCAGGACTGGGAAATTCACAATTTTTAATTAAAAGGTTGCAGAAAAATAAAGTATATTGCAAAGTTTATTTACAGTAAAACTTTTATTCCCCCTTTAACTGCAAATGCAGACGATCTCAATGGAAAACCAAACATTTTGTTACAATGGTCACCAAACAAACTTGCAGCGTATACTTTATATAATAACATTCCGATTGTTTTGGATCTCTGACATCTTAGACTGGGAAAGAAGCTCTATCTGTTACTGTTCTGGATCAATGGCCTAAGAAACCATATTTGCAGGAAAGGTTGATAAACTCTCACTCAAAGATTCCCGAAGGTACTCAGGATTAGCAGATTGATATTGTTTTCCATTGGGACTCTTAAGAATGTACAAACAGCTGTAATCTCTGTTTATGCTAGTGAGATTACCATGCTAATCTTATATGTTGTAGAATGAAGAGTAATGTGTGGGGAGGTGCGTAAAATGGAATGTTGGTTTAGATACTCTACATCAGTTAAGTCCAGATTTGAGATGGAATGGATAAGGTTTACATTTCCGAACAAATCTGCAGCATTCACAGTGTTTATTCAACAGATTTGCACTCAACTGGAGTATTATACCACTGAAAATTCTTTTAAATAGTAAAATTCACTGGAACAAGTTTTCATGCAGTTCCTTAAGATGACTACTGTCCAGATTACCCTAGTTTTTAATAACCAAATAGGAAAGTGATTCATAGAAACCAAGGCATTTAAAATATTGTTTGGCAATCAGCATTCAAATTTCTGTAGGCTATGTCGTTTTGCTTATAAGACTTTACAAATATGATTGAGTACTTCATATTATCCCAGTTTGGCAATTCTTGGTTTCCGCTATTTAGGAGTACTTTAAGAGATTGTATCTATGGATATGGAAATATAATGTCTAGATGAACATATCTGTTGAGGATGGTATATATCAGTAGTTTGTTACAGCATATCTAACTTTATCAACCTTGATAAGGTTATAGCTGTATACATGTGTTAGCCTATGTTTACCAACCTTTTAGACTTAACAGATGTTTAAATTAAAGGGACATGAAACCCAACATTTTTCATTCATGATTCAGATAGAGAATACAATTTTAAACAACTTTCCAATTTACTTCTATCATTTAATTTGCTTCTTTCTCTTGATATCCTTTGCTGAAAGGTTTATCTAGACAAGCTCAGTAGCAGCAGAAAACCTAGGTTCTAGCTGTTGATTGGTGGCTGCATATATATATATATATCGATTGTGATTGGCTTACCAATGTGTTCAGTTAGAAACCATTAGTGCATTGCTGCTCCTTCAACAAATGATACAAAGAGAATGAAACAAATGAGATAATAGAAGTAAATTAGAAAGTTGTTTAAAATTATATTCTCTATCTGAATCATGAAAAAAAGGGTTTCATGTCCCTTTAATGATGTGACAGTTGAGGGGTTACTTTTTCATATTTCAATGCTTATGTGGGGTACTAGGACTTAGGACAGAACATACTAAATGCCACCTTGTAGACAGGTGTTTGTAATTCCTGTGGTAATCATTTGTTTCCTAGAGTGGCATCTTACTCCACATTTGAAAGGGGATTATCCCCTCTTTTTATGAGGTTTGTGTATGCTGTTTATAGACAATGGAACTTCTTTGGAACTACTGAACTGCCATAAAGTAATTAGATTAGGTGGATGACTACCAACCTCTAGACATATAAACCCTTCAGAGCAGGGCTCTCCTCGTATTCATTTGCATTCTCAAGTTTAATTTTGATGTACTGTATATTCTTGTGATGATAATCTTTTTCACTGTAGAGTACAATGAGTGTTTATAAATTAATCAAAAACCTGTTCAGCAAGCTTGGCCTGACATCTTAGCTACATCCAGACACATGCTACGCAGAGGAGCAACGCCAACACCAGGAACCACTGGTCCAGAAATAGAACTAGTCATGTTGTTTGCAAGCAAGATTAATTTATCCATATGATTTTGTATAGGATAATCAACCTCAGTAGGATTAAAAGTGTGCTTGGGTTGTCTAGAAATTTGTGTAATCTTACTAAAGATGCAAGGAAGTTTTAGTAAAATGATACATGGCCCTTAATTTATCAACCTACAGGGAGACAAGGTTTCCAAGCTAGGGAACCTGTCAGCCTGTATTTGGGTTGAGTGAACGGTATCATTTGACCACAGTTATAATTGCACATGCAATTGCTTATGCTGCCACACCGCTTTCTCTTGCAGTAACAACTGGGCGAGAGCAGAGCTTCTCTATTTTCATACGCTTTTTACTTTGTGGTTGCAGGTTCGCATGAGCCGGCATTCACTGCTAGAGCTCCAAAACTGCATCTGCAACTTAATGAATAGAGCCCATAGACCCTAACTGCTTATTAAATAAAAATAACACTCAAGTTTGAACCGTTCTTCAGAGATAAGGCTAGAAACAAGGCCCTCTTTAGCCCCAGCATTTATCAATGAATCCACAGTCAAGTTTTAAAATAATCTTTCGAAATTGTTTAGATCATTCAGCGTCACTCCTCGGAGGTAGAACACAAGTTATGAGTAAGCATAATATGTTTTCAGGCTTGGATTTATGGCTTTACTTCGTATTGGGTCTCAAGACTTAGAGATCTTAACTTCCGTGGGGTGATTTATATAATGAGGTAGCAGTCTCTGTAATTGAGCTGAGACAGTGAATAGAAAGCATGTGACAAAGCCATAATTAGCTGTAAAATTGAATTTGGTGGTAGAAGGATCCTGATTCACTTAATCCGGCAATACATTTTTTTTATTCTTCAGGAATAAGTGCAAAAGAACCACAGTGCCATAGTTTGTCTCAGAGTTTAAAGGAACAATGAACCCAAATTTTTTTTTGTAATTCAGATAGAGCATGCAATTTTAAGCAACTTTCTAATTTACTCCTATTATCAATTTTTCTTCGTTCTCTTGCTATCATTATTTGAAAAAGAAAGCATCTAAGCTTTTTTTTGGTTTCAGTACTCTGGACAGCACTTTTTTATTGGTGGATGAATTTATCCACCAATCAGCAAGGACAACCCAGGTTGTTCACCAAAAATGGGCCGGCATCTAAACTTACATTCTTGCATTTCAAATAAAGTTACCAAGAGAATTAAGAAAATTTGATAATAGGAGTAAATTTGAAATTTGCTTAAAATTTCATGATTTCATGCTCAATCTGAATCACGAAATACAATTTTTGGGTACAGTGTCCCTTTAAGATTATCTGGTGTTTGGGGAAAATTACTGAGATGGTGTTCTCAGGTTTCTTGTCTTTTTTGATAAATATTGCTTCATGTTTGGATTCAATAGAACAATATAATTGGGTGCATCCACATTAAAAATTAGATGCTCCTCTTCAACGCAGGTGCATGGGTATTGCAAAAAATGCTTATATCTAAAATTTAAATGCACTCATGCATTTGTTTAGAATAATGTGTCTTTAAAGGGATAGAATGGTCAAAATTGAGATGTGCATTTAAATTTTAAATAGAATAATTTACATACATATAAATACATATGTACACACACACACACACACACACACACACACATACATATATATTTATATATATATACACATATTTAGACATGTATATGTACAGTTTCTCTGTGTTAAAGCCATTTCCCTGCTTTTTTTCTAACACATGAGACCTCATATATTTGAGCCTTTATAACTTTTTTTGTGCAATTTAAAAAAATAATTTTTATTAGATGGTGTTATTATGAGTGTAACTGTACTTTGTAATGTATTTTTGATGTGTTTTGAGAGGCTTTTTTGTTTCGTGAAACAGTTAACCAGAGCTCTGAGGTTGCGCTAACCCAGCGCGAGCTAACTTCAATTGCACTCATTCGTTCGAGTTCACTTTCAACTTGTAATACGAGCATATACCCAACGTGTGCAAACACACGCAATAAACCCCTTTATCGCTTGATTGCAACTGTTGAGTGTGCCACTCGTAATCTAGCCCCCAATGGGTTATACACATTTTGAGTAAAAGAAACAGGTTGCTTATTCCAGAAAGAGATCTGTTATAATTCATTAAAAACCTATTCAAAAGTGTCTAATTATGGCTGACAGCATAAATGTTCCACCAAAATATTTATTTTTTCAGTCACATACATTTGCCTTTGCTAGTAACTTTTGACTTTCTTGTCTGTATTTCCTTTGCTGGAAGACTCTTTACATAATTACAGTTTTGTTTATTTCCAAAATTTGTATGAGATTTCCCTCTAAACCTAGACTTAGCATCTCTTTGTACATTTTCGTCTATTACTATTCCCCCCTACCCTTTGCTTTGTTGAATACGTAATGTATTTAATTTTTTTTTTATCTTCAGGAGGCATCAGCTGTTTTTATTATTTTTCCCTGAGATGAAGCAGAGATGGAGAGAGAGGCAGGTTTCTGTGTCTTTCTCTGACACTTTGCATCCTTTCATCTGTCTCTCCAATCCTCTGCATGGCATGGCTTTGTGTCTTCCAGCCCGCTGTGTTTTTCTTCTCCCCTTTCCTCCCCCTTTCACCTCTCTAGGGATTGCAGGTTACAGCTGAGCCTCTACTTCAAAATAAGTAAATGCTCCTCTAACCATGGTAAACAAAGCCTTTTCTACTACCTCCTCCCCCACTCTGATACGCCCCCTACCCCATCATAACACTGCTTCTCGTGGTAGAGCTGCTTCCTTTTGTACTCCTGCAATATATACCCACCGTATGGTAAATAAGCATCATCACAATAGAATGCAGGGGAGGGGTAAGGAGATGTGAATAAACAGCGTGCAGACCCCAGAGTGGCAGTGTGGGATGGTTTTCTAGCCATCCACGCGGGCTCAGGGATAAGTAAATCACCCCCCTCCCGCCAGCTTTTCTGGTGGCATAAAGAAATCTGGATAGGTGGAGAGGAGACGTTGGTAGAGATATGATAACCTTTTAATTCACCAAGAAACGGGCACAGAAGGTTTATGTTGTTGATACTGCGTAGATACAAGGTTTGTTTTTTTATGTTCTTTTTTATCATCAGATTTCAGATTTTCAGGGGTTTATTTCCATAATTGTTTCAATAACAAAAGATTTAAGTTATTTTTTTTTCATTATAAGCAAATATAGATCTTCTATTACATATTAATGTTGTAGCACCGTTTGTTTAACTGAACATCAATTTACTTTGCATATTATTATATGAAACATAATCTGGTACCAAGCTTAAGCGTGCATTTGTGTTTTTTTATTACAATGTGTTTTCAAATCTCAAGACCTAGTTTTTACGTATGTAGTCTAAAATTTGTATGTTTACATAGGTATGTTTCCGTCTAATTCAGAATAAGACATTAAGAAGATAGATTTGTTTTGATTCTGTTGTTTATCTGTATTTGTTTCTACCCCCCCCCCCCCCCCATTAATGTATAACTGACTTATTTTGCTAGTATTTAGGTTGCATAGTCTCAGTTTCCTGGTGAAACTTCCAAAAAGCAGATTATATAATATATTTTATATATATATATATATATATATATATATATATAAACACACACACTACACACAGTGTGTGTAGTAATAGTAGTAATAATACTAGCAAATGTAAGACTTGCTTTTCAAATGTTGAATAGCCAAATGCAAGTTTGAATTCCCTACTTGTTGAGAGCTTGAGCAAATAACACTGTTTTGTGATGTTTGGTGCAGTGTAAAACTGTAGTATATATATATATATAAAATCATTTTTGTAGTGTCTACTGCCTGCCTTTTAAATATTAATAAGCAGTTGTTTAAGGGCCAAAAACTAGCCATGTCAGTGTTCTCAAACAAAAGCTGTTGCCCTTTGAAGGAGAATTATTGAGCGAGATCCTTGGCCTCAGAGACATTTCCAAAACAATGCTTTCCATTGAGCCATGTGCTGGCTTTAGGGACTGTTTGTAAGTGGGGGCTTGTGTATGCAAACTGACACTTCCAGTGTTTTTATGTTATGTTATTTTAGTAGCATGAGTGTACACCATGCTATTCAAAGTGAGGGAATAAGAGGAAGAATGAAAGTAATAGTCTATACCATCTAGTTGTAATTATCTCCCTACATTGCGTCTAAAATCATAATAAATGTATGCAATTTGTTAAAATGTGAGGATACTCTGACCATTATGGTGTTGTATTTGTATACAACATTGCAAAAGAAAGTTGGAGAAGATTACACAATATACACAATTACACAAATAAGTAAATATTACACAATTTGGCAGATTTTAGTCTTTTAAATGTTCGAATAGATTGCTAATTAAGATAAGTTCCAATAGTGAAGAAGTGTTGGAGATGCTTCAAAAGTGATTTCAGCAGGATATAGTGAGCAATTGGATAAAGGGATGGAAATATAGCAGAGTAAAATGACGTGCAATAAATGTAACTTGGGGTGGTAGTGTGTTTGTTAAATAATCAACACTGAGAAAAAGATTCATGTTGGGGAAATTTGCTATGAGAGGGGTGTAGTTCAATAATAACTATATTTGAAATGTTTCCCTTTATCTAATATGAAGTCATCCAAGAGGAGATTCCATGGCATTTCTTAACACAAGAAATAAGGCGAAAGGTCTGGGGTCAGAGGAAATATTTATGTCCCATTAGATTAGATTAGATATGTTATTGAAATAATGTCAGAAGAATAGATATGGCTTAAGCAGATGGGCTTATAATTTTTTAAAAGGTGTGTCTTTTTGTGTCTTGCAGAGCTGTTAAAATGTGTGCTTTATATTTGACCAAAATCAGCAAATACAGGAACATAATAATATTAGTTATAGGCACATACAATGCTGACTGATTTTGTTTTTATCATGAATTGTTTTAAAAAATAAGTTACAATTATAAAGAATAGTAATACTTTTAAAAATTAGAAAAATCTTTCGTATGTACCTTTGCTGTTTTCTATGCAAGGTTAAACATACAGAATGTGGCCAAAAGTATGTGATCACCCCTACTAATTATGAAGTTCAGATGTTTCGTCCAATCCCATTGCTAATTGTTGCATCATATCCAGTTCATAGCCATGAAATCTACATAGACAACCATTGGCAGTACAATGATTCATACTGAAGAGCTCAGTGACTTTAAACATGGCACTGTCATAGGATCCCACTTTTGCTTCAAGTTAGTTTGTGACATAGGAGCAACATCAGTCCACCTTTTGAAGTGGTAGACCACACAAACTTATAGAGTTGGACTGCCAAGTGCTGAAGCATTTTCACGCTTTGGCTGGAGTTGTGTAAAGCATTCAGCCACTGGACTTTGGAGCAATGGAAACATGTTCTCTGCAGTAATGAATGACTTTTCACTATCTAGTATTCTGAAGGAATAAAATCTGGATGTGGCAGATGCCAGGAGATTGCTACCTACCGTGTAAAGTTTGGTGAAAGAGGGATAATGGTCTGGGGATGTTTTTCAGGGTTTTGGCTAGGCCCATTGGTTCAAATGAAGGGGCATCTTAACGCTACAGGATAAAAAGACAAAGCAAAGACAGAAACAGTTTGACGATTTTAGTGTGGAGGAACTCGAGTGGCCTCCACAGATCCTAGACCACCACCCCACTGAACACTGGAACCCTTAACCCCATTGGAATGCAGACTACCAACATCAGTGCCTAACTTCACAAATGCTCATTTGGCTATATGGGCACAAATTTGAATAGACGCTCTTCAAAATCTTATAGAAACCCTTTAGGGTATAGTGGTGGCTTTTGTAGCTGCAAAACAGCCAACTCCATATTAATGCCCAAGGTTTTTTAATAGAATATCGAACATGCTCATATAGGTGTGATGGTCAGGTGTCCACTACATTTGGTCATATATTGTATCTGTCCATATGCAAACCTTAGAAGGAACATAGCCCATGACTGATATCATTGCTATTGGATGTGTCAAATTAAATGTAATAATGAAAAGAATTTGTACGGGAGAGAAACACCTCTGGGTTGGTTGCTATATTGTGCCTGCAGCAAGAAAGAAAAGTTACGTGGTTTATGTTACTAAACTGCACAACAAATGTTGCCAACACATCTACTATATATATATATATATATATATATATATATATATATATATATATATATATATGCAATTACAACAATTACGAATGTTTAGGCATTCTCATGTTTATTTATTTTGTTTGTATTGGTATGACACAAAAAAGTAGAGGGAAAAAAAAGCCAAATCTGACACATTCCATGCAAAACTCCAAAAATGGACAGGACATAATTATTGGCACCCTCAATTTAATATTTGGTAGCACACCCCTTGGAAAAAAAATAACTGAATTCAATCGCTTCCTGTAACCATCAGACAGTTTCTTACACCTCTCTACTGGAATGTTGGACCACTTTTCTTTCGCCAACTGCTCCAGGTCTCTCACATTGGAAGGGTTTCTTTTCCCAACTGCTGTTTTAAGATCTCTCCACTGGTGCTCTATGGGATTGAGATCTGGACTCATTGCTGGCCAGTTCAGTACTCTCCAGTGCTTTGTCTTAAACCATTTCTGGGTGCTTTATGATGTGTGCTATCAGTCATTGTCCTGCTATAAGACCCATGACCTCTGACAGAGACCCAACTTTCTGACACTGGACCCTACATTGCACCACATAATTCTTTGGTAGTCTTCAGATTTCATAATGCCATGCACACAGTCAAAACATCCATTGCCTGGAGCAACAAAGCAACCCCAAAACATCAGTAAACCTCCACCATTTTGACTGTAGGGACTGTATTCATTTCTTTAAAAACTTTATTTATATTTCTGAAAACAGTAGATTGAGGACTTTACCAAAAAGCTGTAAGTTTGTTTTGTCTTGATGGATTACCCCAGGTGAGCGATAAAGGGGTAATCCATCAAGCCTCCTGTAAGTCTTGTTCTATAGAAATGTGGATGTGGTAACTCAGCTTTCTTGCATATTGCCCTACAGAACAGACAAGTAATAGGAAGTCGGAAATATTGCCACAATAGAAATATTACCACGAGAGTTCTATTAAGCTGGATTGAACTGTGGACTTTTATCAGTCGATTTGGAGAGTATCTAGATAATGTTTTAAATATTTTATACCCCCGGTGGTTTAGTTCGATATTTGTATGTTTTTTTAAACTTGTGTTTTATAAGTAAATTAATATTATACATTTTCTCTTTTCCTACATTCCCTTTTTTATATGAGATAATTCCTTTTATATATAAGATAATTTGTTTACAGATACTTACTGTTTAGAGAGGTTGCTATTTTTATGCGCGCTTAACTTTTTTCTATTTTATTTTATCTGTTCTAAAGATTATTCCCATATCATTGGCAGTCTTGTTTTTCTTTTTATTAAAGGGACAGTTAATGTTTGCTAAAACTTTCCATTAAGGCAATCTTCTGGGGAATAACCTAAAATATATTTGTAGAAACTTTGATATAATTGTCATTTTGTAAGCGGTCTTCAGCTGGTGTCCCCCAGTCGTCAACTTGGCCATATCTTTTTGCTAATTAAAATTAGCTGTGATTGGTTCTGCCTGTCTGAAGGTGACCACTCACCCCAATATTTATTTTGCCGCAGCTCCGTCACTCTGAGTGCACAGAGAAGAAAAAGTTGGGTCAGACGTTTGCCTTCTGTTAGGCAGAACTGCTTGCTGTTAATTTAAATAAATAAAAATTGTGACCAGGTAGGCAGTTATGGGCACCAGTTGAAGACCAATTTCACAGTTTTAATTGCACTATTTTATACATGGTTTTTATGTTATTTTCCCTGAGAGTTGCGGTAATGCAACATTTTATCTAGTGTTTTCTGCCCCTTTAACTATCTTTCAGTATGGATTCTGAAGCTCTTTCACCTTTTCATGTGACTTCCTTTAGTGTGCCTTTCTCCCTACTAAATCTCACTGACTATATTAACAAAAAAGACCTGTGACTTGTAGCCGTCAGAAGTTTACTCTTCACCATATACTTTTTGCTCCATATACTTTACTCAATATATATACACAGTATCTCACAAAAGTGATTACACCCCTCACATTTTTGTAAATATTTTATTATATCTTTTCATGTGACAACACTGAAGAAATTACACTTTGATACAATGTAAAGTAGTGAGTGTACAGCCTGTATAACAGTGTAAAGACAAGCAGACTAAGGAGATTGATTACTGGAACCATGTCGTGTGCTCCAATGAGACCAGGATAAACTTATTTGGTTCAGAAGGTCTCAAGTGTGTGTGGCGGCAACCAGGTGAAGAGTACAAAGACAAGTGTGTCTTACCTACAGTAAAGCATGGTCGTGGGAGTGTCATGGTCTGTGCCTGCATGAGTGTTGCCGGCACTGGGGAGCTACAGTTTATTAAGGGGAACCATGAATGCCAACATATACTGTGACTCACAGTACATGTTGGCATTCATGGTTCACCTTAATAAACTGTAGCTCCCCAGTGCCTGTGTGACATACTGTAGTTCCCCAGTATGTCTGTGACATACTGAAGCAGAGCATGATCCCCTCCCTTTAGAGACTTGGCCGCAGGGCAGTTTTCCAACATGATAACGACCCAAAACACACCTCCAAGACGACCACTGCCTTGCTTAAGAAGCTGAGGGTAAAGGGGATGGACTGGCCAAGCATGTCTCCAGACCTAAACCCTATTGAGCATCTGTGGGGTATCCTCAAACGGAAGGTGGGGGAGCGCAAGGTCTCTAACATCCACCAGCAACGTGATGTCGTCATGGAGGAGTGGAAGAGTACTCCAGTGGCAACCTGTGAAGCTCTGGTGAACTTCATGCCCAAGAGGATTAAGGCAGTGCTGGAAAATAATGGTGGCCACACAAAATATTGACACTTTGGGTCAAATATGGACATTTCTACTTAGGGGTGTACTCACTTTTGTTGCCAACGGTGTAGACATTAATGGCTGTGTGTTGAGTTATTTTGTGAGGACAGCAAATTTACAAGCTGTACACTCACTACTTTACATTGTAGCAAAGTGTAATTTCTTCAGTGTTGTCACATGAAAAGATATAATAAAATATTTACACAATGTGAGGGGTGTAGTCACTTTTGTGAGATACTATATTTATATATATATATATATATATATATATATATATATGTTGATTTTGAAAAATTAGCCTGAAGGTGAGAATCCTCTATTATATTATACATAATCCTCAAATGCTTTTGGTTGTTGTATCCCTAAGTAGTTGAAACTGTATATATTCAATATGATAGCTTTATGATGTACAAAAGTCTTTAAAAAATAATCCTATGGTGGATATGTTGATGGGAGTGTGGTAACCAATCTATTCAATGCTCATGCCTGTTCAGTATGCCAAAATGTTAACTACATTGTTAGTATATTCAAAGTTGAATAGCATTTTGTCTCCCAGTATTCATACCCGTGTCTTCTTTTTTTTAACAATGCGTTTAGCTCATTCTATTTTCATCTGTTTTGTTTTTTGTTTTTATAAATGTTTTGGAGAACTGGAAATTTCAGTTATTTCTTATTGGAAGAAACTGTACATAGGTTAAAAGCTCCATTTGTTGACATGTTGTTTAACAATCTGCTTTATCACGAATCAGCTTGAAACATTATCAGCCATGCCAGCTGTCCTGGGTTACTTTAATGATGTAATCCTGGGTGTTGATAAAGCTTCCAGCTGCTATGCCTGCATATCAGATATTTGCATCTTCTTAACATTAATTAATTGCTGACAAGTGAACTAAAAGGTTGTTAAATTTGTCATAGAAAATTGTTCTCACAAAACTGCTAAGTGAGCTATGGATATGATGCAGGTACAGTCAACATCATTTAATTTTTTACACAGTATTCACAGACTGAAACACAGTGAGAATGAGAACACTTATTCAAGCCAAAGGAAGACGGGAGTTCAAGCCATTACCCTTGGCTACCTCTCTTGAGATTTTCTAGAAAAACTTGTTTTTCAAATTGTTCACATTTTTTTTAAGACTTATTTCCCATATAAATAGATTTTTTTAAGCATGTCTCCTTGTCCATCCTGTTTGGAACAGATCTGCAACTGAAGAGGTTGCAAGTATTGTTAGGTGGACAGAATTTGGTTGTGGGTGTCGATTTATGAAGCAGCGGTTGCTGCTTCCGACCAACTCACCGCTGCTCCTTAACTTGTCCGCCACCTCAGAGGTGGCGGACAGCAATCAGCCCGATCGAATACAATCGGGTTAATTGGTACCCCCTGCTAGCGGCCAATTGGCCGCGAATCTGCAGGGGGCGGTATTGCACCAACATTTTACTAGAACTGCTGGTGCAATGATAAATGCTGACAGTGTATGCTGTTGGCATTTATCGATGTGCGGCGGCCATGATTCGCTATATCGGATCATGTCTGTCCGCACCATGATAAATGTACCCTAGTATGCACTTAAATCCTTAGGAAGATTTCCTTAGAGTGTCCATCACAGAGAGTGGTTGTCTCAGTGAATTTTCCAGAAATTGGGCTTTCTTGGAAAAAAAAAAGTTTTCTTTTATTCCTATAAATGTAAGGAACCTATCTATGTAAAGCACTACAGAATGTGTTTACAGATGATATATAGTAATCATAATAACCTTCAGAACAGTTCTCAAAATTGCCTTTTGTTGATGAAAAATCACGTAATATGGAACTCAAAGCACAAAGACACAGCTTGCAGTGGATAAAGCCAACAGCATAATAGTTTTAAAAAGCCAATAAAATTAGAGACACCTTGAACAAATGTTCAAAATAATAACACTGTGAAACCTAAAGAGGCAAAAACAAGAACAGAATCTTTATAGACTGTATGAATTATTTCCAGATCCTAAATGACAAAAATATCAGGGTAAGGAGCAATCTTTTATTTGGAAGGAACGGAAAAAGGCAAAAGCTTGATGTTTCACAGAACAAATCAATATATACTCCATTTTGGAATAAAATCCACAGAATAGATATTGTTACAAAGAAAATTCCTGTATTTATGTAATATATAGAAAATGGATTCTGAGACAAAATACTGTCTCTGAGAAAGAAGCCAATAGTTCTGTGATTCCAAAAGAACTAGAATAAGTTGTTTAGGGCAAGGAGGGAGCTGTAAGAATCTAAACGTCCCTCTTGTTCTTTTACATCATCTACTGGAACAAAATTATTGGAGTACAGACAGTTTAGTCAGGCAAGACCGGAGCTTTAAGAATCTGATTGTCCCTCTTATTCTTTGCATCACCTACTAGAACAAAATGATTGGAGGACGACAATGTAGTCTAACCTTCCAGAGAAATCCCAGTGTGTCTGGTAAATGATGATCCCTGCTCCTAGTGTAATACCTATAAACTTTGCCGGTTTATTTTGTAACCGTCAGAACTTTTATTTTTTTTATTACAAATTTGTGTTTCATATGGGTTATGATGAATTAAAGCAAAAAAGGTAAAATTTAGAATCTCTCCCACCTTTATATGCAAGTAAATTGGGTGCCTTTTTCCACAGAAATCTTCAGCAAACAGTTTTTCGACTGGAGCAAATTAAGTTCACAGTGCCTCACTGTAAAGAGTCATAACATTTATTTAGATTTACAAATTTGCTATATAATAAATTATATATATTTCTTTCATATAGGTGGCGAGAGTCCACAATCCGTTACATATGGGAATTACATTCCTACCATTAGGAGGATGCAAAGTTTCCCAAACTCCAAAAGCCCTATAAAACCCCTCCCACCATTGTCTTTACTTTGCCTCAGTTGGAGGTGGTTAAAGCATGAAGATGTGCTTGATTTCTTCAGTGAAAGGGACTTTCAGTCTATGTTAAAGCCTAGTTCTCCTCAGAGTACAGTGCTTGTCAAAGGGATGTATTTGGGGTATGGTTTATGATACAATGGTTTTGCCTCATGGGAAATCCTTCATAGTTCGTCTGTGAATTCGGTAGCAGGGACTCGTCTTCTGCCTCCCTTTACAGATCTACATTATACTTATATTCCATTACCTCTGCTGATATGTTTAATTACTGGTTTGGCTGTCCGCTACTTGCTTGATAGTGGACGAGTGTTTATGGGTAAGTATGTTTTATATATATATTTTTTTTTTAAATTTTTATTAAGGTTTTGCACATTTGACAACAGATAGAAAATGACTTAATGTACATTCAGATAATACAGTAGAAAATAATAGTATAGATGAAAAACATATTATTTGAGAAATGGTACACTTCTGAAACCTTCATTTTATAATTTTAGATGCTAGCATGACAGACTAATTAGCAGGTCAATTATGGACCTATTGATATAGGTAAAAACTTAAAGCGCATGTTAGTCAAATAGAGGGCCTAAATCAGCCCCCTGCCTTATATCAAATATACCAGCGGGTAAACACTGCTTGAAATAAAACTGCATAAGTACAGTTGTAGAATAGGGATAATACTCAAGCGAACATTAAAACTTATAAAAGTGAATATAAGAACGTATAAATGAAAGCATAAACTTGTAAAGATTAGTTTGCTTTAGATGAGATATATCGCCCAAGTATGACCCATGTACCTACTTCAGCTAGACTAATAAGTTAAAATGACTAATAATGGCTCTTCAACCAAGCTTACCTGTCACTTAATGGCTAAGCCCACGTAGGAAGACCCCTCAACTCTCGCCGGCTGAGAGAAGAAGAGGAGGGCTTTTAATTAACTTGTAAGCGAAACCGAACAGATCAATATCGCCATCTGTAATAGTGCTTACAATAAATTGTAGGTAGCATGAAATTGGTACAAGGTTAAAATGTGGCGTAGGTGCGCGACATAGCAGTAGTGCAGTATACCTAGCAAACAAAGAACGTTCCTAACTCACATAGTATAGATTACTGTTTTTAAAGTAGTATACAATATGTAATAACCCTGCATAATAAAATCCTATAGTTATGCGCAAATATGGAGGCTCAGAGTGGGCTCAATAGAAAAACATATATGCAACATTAGGACCTGCAGGAAGACTTATACATTATTAGGCAAAAGGGAAACCAATGGCTTAATAACTAAAACCCTTGGGACCTCTAATATTAGCTGCACTTGTTTATTCTTATAGCTAGTGGGAGTTGAGACTTATGATTCATAGAGCAGAACAGCCTAGGTAGCGAGGCATAGAGAGGGACCAACTCTACGCTAAATGTGATCTCATATATTTCAACATGTCACTCAAATATTAATCAAGCTGCTCACCAGCCCACATGGTTAAAGTAACAGACTAATTGCGTTAATAAAAAAAAACAATTAATAAAGAGTCCTCCATGAATAACGAGCCTTGATTGAAATTAGGCACAACCACAAAGAAAAGAGGCAAAGTAATACATTGAGTCCAGTGACAAAGTCATTAATCCGTGAACAAGGGCATAAGGAACTATCATCAGTTAGTACTCGGGTATCCCTCCAGATCTCACCCTATACCCTTCTTGAGTAAAGTTTTCAGAAAACGTCCTCTATACATGGGGTCAAGATTGGTGGACTCGGCTAGCCGCAGCCGGTGTATATTTAGAGAGACCCTCTGATATTGCGACATCATAGTCTCCTCGTCATAAGAAGCTTCAGAAATGTCATCTCTATATAACGCGGGAGTAGGCCGTACCTCCCCGGCTTCTGTATAAGGCTGAGACATCTACCGCTGCGTTTCTCTGGGTATATGGGCTAGAAAAAAGTAAGTGATAGTGCTGTAAGTCCGGACTTTGCAAAAGTGCTTTGTGGAGGTCTCGGTCTGTGCTGTAACTCAAAGGCTGACTAATCGAGTGGTGCAGTACCTTAGGGGCCCCCATACCTTTGCGGATAGTCGGAGTGACCATGTGAACATGCTTGGGATAAGATCCCAAAGGCTGTGGTGGCAGCGTCTTCATCATGGCTTCCTCTCGATTCGTACTTCTAATGGTGGCAGCAAGGTCCTCCATGCAGCAATCCATTTTGGATTCAAATCGCCTCAGCAATTCCTGCACGAGACCACACCTCTCCCCCATATTGAGTGTTATATGTGAATTCTTCTGCATTCGTAGGTAGTCTAGTAAGAGCTGTATTATCCCTCTCCCGACCGGGAGAGAGAGGGCTTGAATTCTCGTCACTAGGCCGCTGCCTGTTATTATGATAGTCCGGACCCGGGCTGGATACTCATGTAGCTTTACGGCAAAAGTACCAATCTCTTCAGGATAACTCCCCCTTTCAAATGGTCCAATATATTACCACCTAAGATCAATAGGGATCCAAATAAACATCCAGAATGTGAGATCTCTTTAGGAGCTACAGAAAGTGTGATCTAGTATGGTCGCCGTCCGGACACGCCCCCCATGTTTTATATTTTTATATATAGACACTCATATAGCTTTGATTATGGGCACTTTTAAAAGGTTAAAAGTTTATCTATATATGTGTATGTGTATATATGGCCCTGGGGCAGATACTATTCCCCTTGCTTTTGCTCTTACAATTTTTTTTATATATAGACTCTCATAGCCATATTGTGAGTACTTTTTATTGTTAAAAGTTTATATATATATATATATATATATATATATATATATATATATATATATATATATTATGTATATATGGCCTTGGACAGAATATCACTATTACCCTTGTTTTGTACACAAATATACAGGTATAAGGGAGTCTTTAAAGGCAGACTCTTTCTGCCAAGCCAGCTGTAGTAGCTTAATGATTAGCTCAGCTACCTAGCAAGCAGAAGGTTTGGAAATTGAATCAAGCGGCAGCTATATGTGCGCTCAGAAAGTCAGTTTTAAAAACCTAAACTGAACTATGTACCTGCATTAACTATATCTGTAAAGCTACTTAAAGGGAGTACACATTTTTTTCTTTCCTCAAACGCTTTCTTGAAGGTTTTTTTTTAGTGCTTATTGCTTCTCTTTGCTTATGCTATAAGGAGCAGTGACATCTGTCCCTAAACTTACCCTAGAAACTGAGTATCTTGTACACGTTGCTGCCATTATTGAAAAGGAAACTGAACCCAAAAATTTCTTTCATGATTCAGATAGAGCATGCAATTTTCTAATTTACTCCTATTATCAGTTTTTCTTCATTCTCTTGCTAGCTTCATTTGAAATGCAAGAATGTAAGTTTAGAAGCCTGCCCATTTTTGGTTCACAACCTGGGTTGTCCTTGCTCATTTGGACAGCACCAATAAACAAGTGCTGTCCAGCGTTCTGATCTAAAAAATGTCTAGCTCCTTAGCTTAGATGCCTTCTTTTTTAAATAAAGAAAGCAAGAGAACGAAGAAAAATTGATAATAGGAGTAAATTAGAAAGTTGCTTAAAATTGCATGCTCTATCTGAATCATGAAATTAAAAAAATTGGGTTCAGTGTCCCTTTAAGTGTGCTTTTTATAAAACAACTGAAGTACTTTCTTCAGCTCATTTATGTGACTCATGTTTAGATTTGTTAGATACATACTGACTAATCTAATGTTTCTTTGGGTACTAATACACCTGTTCTCTATTTATTATTGGTTGATGTTAAACAAGCGTAAAAGGTCAGTTCAGATTTTTTCCTTTTAAGTGATATGTACCCTGATCCAAGGGATATTGTGGTATCTTCAGAAAATGAGTTTCCTCTAAAGAATGAGGATCCCTCATCTGCTGTAGAAACCTGATAAATTATTAATTTTTATTATAATTTTAAAACGTTCTCTTTTTAAAGCGTTCTTAGTCACTTTAGGGTTTCTCAGACCAAATATTTAAAGTACTGATGTAGATACTGCTTCTTTTTTTTTTTTTTAATAATTTATTTGTATTTTTCAGAACAACAAAACAATACATTAAAATAATAATGAAGAACATCAAAATTTCAAGTCCCTAAGGACTAACACAAAATGATGCATAACCACAGATAAATATAAAATATCTAATAATAAGTCATAAATAAACCAACCGTAATGATTCTATCCAAATTATGTGAATCCATTTCAATTTTATCCCAGCATTTCCAGCCTCAAAGGACTGCTACAAAAATTTAAAAAAACATTAATGGATATAAAATATTACAAAAAGATCAACGATAAACTAACCGTAAAAACATTGTCAAAAAATTAAGTGAATCCTTTTAAGATCTAACCCGGTGTAGTAATATTTAATTTTATTTCACTAAATCGGTGTAATAATAATTACTGATTCTTACAACACTCAAAAAAAAAAAAAAAAAAGAATAAAATTTTGTTCCGCCACACCCCCTATCCCTCTTACCTCGGTACTCCCCTTTTTCAAAATTCTTATTTGCTTCAATCTAACCACCATTGTGGGAAATGACCAGCATATACATTGGTTTGAACATAAATCGAATTCCGTAAAGGTTTAATCAAACTTTTTTGCGATTTACTTGGTAAAGATAGGATAAAAACTTCCCATTTCTTGAAGAATGTAGGAAGGTAATCCTCCTGGGGATAAGATAAGTTTAGCTGTTCTGTCATATATTGAGTAATCAACGTGTTTTTAAAATGAGCAATTTTCGGTGCTGCTCTAGATTTCCATCTTTTAAGAATAAGGTTCCGGCCAATCAATATAATTGTGTTAATAAGCTTACAGTTCTTTATAGATCTTTGAGATTTCACAAGAAAGAAAATTTCACTGGATTTAGGGTGATAATCCAAACGTAAAACGTTATTCATCCAGTAAAACATTTTTTGCCAGAACTGAGATATTTTTAGACATTCCAAAAAACAATGCATTAAATCCGCCTGTGTTGCTCTACATCTATGGCAGGCAATTGAAGTTTTGTACCATTTTGACAAAATGCTTGGTGTGTAATAGCACATTAAACTAATCTTTATCTGCGATTCCCGCCAGGATGTTGGGACCCATGGTTGAGCAATTATTTCAAAACTATTTGTTATAATCTGATCGTTAATATATGATATTTTGTTTGACCACTTTGCCACAATATCATTGACCTGTAAAGAAGATTTTTTTTGGTTTAGTAATAAATAAAGGATAGAAATTGCATATATACCAGCTTCATAGCTAGAGATTCTATTGTGTAATTCGCCCAAAGTCCATTTTTGGCCATATTTTTTTATTAATTTGGCAACAAAATGTCTTATCTGAAGATAGGCATAGAATTCACGATGGGAAAGAGCAAATTTATTAGACAATTCTGCATAAGTTATGGGTAGTCCCTCTGATCCCTGTATTTGGTGGATCCATTTTAGGCCTTTAGATGCCCACTGTTTGAATATGACATTTGTACGCCCAGGCGCAAAATTAGGGTTGCCACATATAGGAAGAAAATTTGAAATATATGGAGAATAGCCCAATTCTACACACAATTTTTGCCAGGCCGTTATGACATTCTTAAACATGTTTTCATAGAAGATATTATATGGTAATGATGTTACAGGACAACGGAGTATCGCCTTTAGATAGAATGACGCTACCAGCTTAGATTCCCATGTAATTGAAGTGATTTGTTTTTTTTCTGTTTTCCAGTCTATGGCAAATCTGGCCAATGCTACCAAATTATACATTTGTATATTGGGAAGCGCAAGACCAGCCGATACCTTTGAATTCATGAGACGGTGTATCGCTATCCGCGATTTGGCTCCCTTCCATAAAAATCTGGAACAAGCTTTGTTATATTTATATACATCAGTCTTGTGAATAGGTAATGGTATGTTTTGAAAAATGTAAAATAATTTGGGGAATAGGATAGTCTTGATTAAATTGACACGTGCTGTTAGGGAAATAGGTAAAGACACCCAATCCTCCAACTTCTTCTTGCATAATTCCAAACAATGTGTATAGTTTAAATTATACCATTCACTCGGATTTTTAGAGAGCCTAAGACCTAGATATGTAATTTGATCTACCTCCAGAAAAGGGTGTATAAATCTGTCAGTAGAGCTTTTATGTAGCCACATCAACTTGGATTTCAGTATGTTAATCTTGTATCCAGAGATTGCCCCAAAGAGTCCAATTATATCCTGTAATTTTGGCAACGTGACGTGGAAGTTAGATAAGAATAATAGGAGATCGTCTGCATATAATAGTAAAACCAAAGAGCTATCTGCTACTCGAATACCTTCTAATTCTTGGCGAAGAAAAATGGCTAAGGGTTCCAAACATAAATTGAATAACAAAGATGAAAGAGGGCACCCTTAACGGGTCCCTCGACAGAGTGTGAATCGCGGGGAAATCACGTTATTAATAATGATAGATGATGTTGGCCTGCTATATATAGTATGTATACAATTGTGGAAATGACCAACTAACCCGAATTGTAATAGAGAGAAAAACATATGATCCCAGCTTATCCGATCAAAAGCCTTCTCGGCATCAACCGTTAAAATAGCTTCGTCAGAACTTATAACAGAATTCTGGGTCATATGCTTATTCCATAAATATTCTAGCAATATTAGAAGTTGCCTTGTGTTCCTAGCCGGATTACGGCCTGGCATAAATCCTGATTGGTTTTCGTGAATTATATCGCCTATATAGGGTTTTAAACGGTTAGCTAATATAGCCGCTAGTAATTTATAATTGGTATTAAGTACCGAGATAGTCCTATAGGAACTAGGGCATTCAGGATCTTTGTCCTTTTTTATTATTAGCGAAATATTTGGCGACGCAAAGTAGGAAGAACAATGGAGATTCCCTGAGAAATATAAGTTGAATAATTTATTTAAAATTGGAGCTGAGTTTGTAGAATACGGTAAAATTCTAACGGAAGAGAATCTGGTCCAGCAGCCTTATTAGCTTTAGCCGTTTTAATGGCGGCTATAATGTCTTCATCTGTAATAGGGGAATTTATAGAAGCTAACGTATCAGCCGATAATTTGGGAACTTGAATTTTATTCCAGAACGCTTCTTGATTAACGATGTTATATGGTTCTTTACTTTCGAGTATGTATCCCATTTGGCTTTAATAGGATACGCTATATATGCTTTGTAGGCGTTTTTGACTTGATTTGCAAGTTGTACCTCAATTTTAACAGATTTTTTTCTTCTGCCCAATCATGTTAGACTTTATCTCGCCACGCAAAACTGCTTTGGCAGCTTCCCAGAACACTTCCACTTTCTCCAGGTAGTTTATGTTATTCTTATAGAATTCTAGCCACTTATTACCAAGCCAGTTTTGGAAATTAGTATTATTACTCAAATGTTTTGGAAAATATATTCTATTGCTAGTGTTGTGCTTCATATCTAACTTACAGCTCAAATATATAGCGGCATGGTCAGATATTACAATATCTTCAATACTGGATGACCAATTCCACTTCAGCAAGGAATCAGAGATGCAGAAATAGTCGATTCTAGAGAATGATTGGTGTGCTTTCGATAAATGTGAATAAACGTAAATCGGGATTTTGCACCCACCAAATGTCGATCAAGCCCAGTTGTGAACAAAATTTTTGGAAAATCCGAACTTTCCTATATCTGCCTTTAATAGTTTTTACATTAGAGTTCTCTAGCAGAGGTTCTGCCAATAGGTTAAAATCTCCGGCTATTATCAGATTTAAACCTGTATATCTGCGTAATTTTACTATAAGATTATCCCAAAATTCCCGATCAACTTGATTGGGCCCATATATGTTACATATAATGTATTTAATTTTGTTAATAATAATTTCTAAGATTAGAAATCGGCCATTGGGATTCAATTCTTTGTGCACTATTTGATATGCTAGGCTTTTATGTAATAAAAACGCAACACCTCTTTTCCTATCATCTTGTGAGGTAGCAATAACTTCACCCACCCAATTTGTTTTCAGTTTAATAATTTCCGGGGCTTTAAGATGTAACTCTTGCAGCATAACAATATCTGGCTTGAGTTTACCAAGATATTTTATTATTGATTTCCTTTTGATAGGGGATATTATCCCTCCTACATTCCAAGAAATTAAATTGAGATTCATATCCATCATCCTGTTTTATGCATCTGCAAAATTTGTGCTATTATCTCTATTTGAGAAGGAATGTAATATGGGAATGACAGAGCTAGCGGGAGAAGAGGTGTGGCGCAAGAAAAAAAAAAAAAGACACACAAGTACAAAACACAATACAGCACTTAACATATCAGTAGGCATCCACCAATCCATATTAGTATATATGAAGAGAATATATTGTATATTAGTAGCCTATTCTATGTTCCATTCTCTGCAAAAAGTTTCTGCTTCCGCAGGATTATTTAAGGTATATTGGGTACTATCTTTTGACACTATCAGTTTAGCCGGATAAATCAGTTTTACATTATAACTGGCTTTCATTATTCGAGTATAGTAGGGAGACATTTCTCTTCTCTTGGTTAAAGTTTCCATTGAAAAATCTTGAAACATTAACAATTTATGCGTACCCACTACCAGTGTCTGTAATTTTCTGTAATATTTAAGAAATGTCAACTTATCCTGAAAGTTGACAAATTTGAATATCACCGCTCGTGGCCTAGTGTTTGTCTGATCTTCTCTACGGTATCCGATTCTATGAGCCCGCTCCACCAAGAAAGGGGTAGCAGGCGGAGGTATATATAAAGCCTGAGGCAATGTAGTTGTTACAAAAGTCATTAAATCCTGAAATTCAGGTAGTTCTGGTAACCCAACAATTTTTAAGTTACTCCGTCTAGAGCGGTCCTCAAGATCTTCTATTTTTGTTTGCAACATCGCTATGGTTTTACTATGTGACATTAATATAGGTTCAAGTTTGTTATGTTGATCTTCTAGATCAGATATTATCTATTCTTGTAGCAAACTGTCTGACTTCCGTCGTTAAATTACAAATCTCTTGTCGGATCTCTGATTTAATAGCCTCTAGTTGCGGAGTTAAGAGTTTTGAAACCTCAGCTGCAATCTCTGCCATGGTAATATTCATAGGATTCACTAACCCTTTATCAGGGGGGACCTCTATGCTGGAGTCAGGGTTTCTGTTATTTCCCTTTTTCTCCTTTTGTTTCAGTGGCATTTTTGGGGATGAGCTTTTGTTAAGTACAAATTTATCCATGCGACTACAACTATTAAAGTGTGTCTATGTAGATTCCCTTTCTCGCGCCCTTCCTTTATTAAAATATAATACTTTAAAAGAATTGTGAGAAGAAAAAAAAAAAGCACATTTGTAAATTAAATAAGCTTAAGCCAAGTGAATATAACCAGTACAGTTACACAAATTGCGCCACGTTTCTTGTGCAAAATATGTAAATATAGTGAAATATAACTCAACAGTGTGTGAATTGTATTATTACCTTTACGTAATCAACAAAATGGACACAAATAAAACAAGTAACAAACAGTCACGCAATATTCGTGAGTTAAGTGCCTATAACAAGTTGTGTCTTAATAATCATATGTGTTTACATGTGAAAAACATTCAAATATTATCAAAGAGAGAGGAGAGATACTCTTCCCTGTATTATGAAGTGCACTACAAAGGTGGCTATAAATTATAATTTATGAAGGAGGGATAGTCACTTAGTTATAGACCAAGGGTATAATTTAAAGGATCCCCAATTTAAGAAAATTCAGGGTGTAAATCTAAGGGCACTATTCAAATTACCATACATATAATAGTCTAGGTAGGTAGCGTTGTAAATATTATAACCAAAGTTGAATCTAACATGTTATGTCTTATCCTATCACTATGTGAATTTTAATAATACTAAACAAAAAAAAGAAAAAAAAACCCCAATGTATATATATATAAGAGCATTCGGGTTATATCAAAGAGAGCAAAAAAGAGATATTCATCTACAAGCAACCTCCCTGTGCGGTGGGGACCACTAGAAAAAATGGCTGTGGATTGTGTATTATAAGAAGGGGATAATCCCTTGGTTATAAGCTGGGGGTGTAATTTAATGGGTCCTCAATTTAGGGGATTTCAGGCAACCAATCTGATGGCTCTTTATTCAGCTTACAATAAAGAAACGAAACTATATAGTTAACGTTACATATATTATAGCCCAAGCCCATGATCCTTGTCACCAAACCCTCTTGGGATAGGTTATTTAAAAAAGACAATTTGAGGAAAGCTGAAAAACTTGAACACCCAAGAGAATAGAATAATTTTTGAGGGCACAGACATGCGTTATAACTCTGGAAAAGGCCAGAGCCGTAATCACTGCTTGAGGGCCTTTTGTAACACAGTTGCAATATTACCAGTGTTAGAAAATATGTTACAAGCTATATATTCAGGAGAAAACCAACAGCAACCACAAAACTATCTTTATATGTCCTTAAACACCCAAGCAAAGGACACCCTTTCCCTCCATACAGATTATATAGCGTAGGTTATGTTTAAGTTCAATGCCTTCCCAGCACAAATGTTCCTGAACTGTTCGTGATTAGATAGGAAAAAACAAAGCTGAGCAAACATAGAGGTACAGTACCAACAACCACCCGACCGGTGATATTATGAAGGATCCGGTGCTTGTTCACTGATCACCTGCTCCGGAGCGAAGACTGAAGTGTGGGGCCAAATATATCTTTCTGATTGTTCCCGGATAGATGTGGCTATCAAATCTCACAGCCCATATCAACAAAGGAGGGGTTAGCAACAATTGCTTGGATCCTCAACAGCACAAGCCTGCCTTTACCTTTATACGGCCCACTCATGCAAGCCCGTATTGGATAGATACACCAGGTATGTAGGACAGCTGGCTCTCGGATGTTGCTTTACCGCCCTCACACCTCCAACGCCGTCTTCCCGCACAGACGGGAGTCTGAGAACAGGCAAAATTTTAGGTATCGCCTTCCTATCAAGGCTTCCAGAGTATCTTCCAAGCAGTACACTGCAAATAGTGACCGGATCTCCGCTAATGGGATGTATGCAGCTCCGCCACAGTGGATCCGACCAGTGCTTGCTCACCGGTGACATGCCTCTCTACCAGCATCTAGAATGTCTGCCTTCCGCAGAAATGACACCCGGCTTACTTCCCAGGTTGAGTAGAAGGTAAGCAGGACACTCTCACTGCCCAGCAGGCTCCAATCAGCCGGTACTGCTTTCACTATCACGTAGCTTACAGGTGTTGATGTACTGCAGGTCCAAGGCAGTAGCAGTAAGCCGTGTTTTTATGCCTAGGCAGCCTTTGAACATGCATGAGAGCCCAACAGCTCTAGGTTCCAGTTACTCGCCACCATACCTGCAGCGTGCAGTACAGGCTCAGCTCACCGGGACCGTTAGAATCCAGCGGTTAGTTCAGATGTTGCACAAGATAGGTTAGTAGCCCAAGTCTCTGATGAACTGCCGTGCATTAGCCAACATGCACTATTCGGCTATAAGGGAAGACCTCCTTTTGCGGGACCGCTGATCCCAGTACCCAGACCGTCCACGGCCAAGGGCGCTGCAATAGGCTGGTCGATGTACTGTCTCACATACGAGCTGCGGAGTCTTAGTAGGGAGCTACCTGCAGCTACCTGTCTGCTCCGCCTACCAGCCGGAAGTCTTTCATCCTGTAGATACTGCTTCTAACTCCCGGTTGTCCAGTCTCTCAGAACTGTTTTTTCTGATAACTCTGTTATAACTATTAAGTTTGCTTTAGAATACAAATTATTTTATTTGTGATGCTGTATTTGATATTATAAAAATCTATGTCAAAAGCATGTCTGTAGCTATTCTTACCAGTAGGGCCCTGTGGTTTACATCCTGGAATACTTAAAAGGGCGTCTAAAGTTTAGATTACTCTTTCCTTACAAAAAAAATAAATATATATAAAGAAAAGACAACTGACTCCTCTGTTCACAGCAAGGTTTCTATGGTTTACTCTCGGGACCTAATGCTCTTTGGAATGAGTCCAAACAGAATAAGGTGTCGGTTCCCACCTCCAAAACTACTATTTCAGTAGCATACACACATATGCTCCACTACCTTGTGTTCCAGCTTTTAAATACCACTACTACTCTCAGAGTAAGCAGTGAAATGTATTATAAGTGCGCCCCCAGATCCAGTAATCCTGCTAGGGGGGGCAGTTTTAATCAGAAGGCTGGGGTTCAGTCTTTCCCAGACCTCTGGGTTCAGAACATTATTCTCAAAAATATTGCATTGGTTTAAGAACAAGGCCTCCAAAAGAGAGGCCTTTTTCTATCCAATAGCAAAAATAATAATTATAAAAAAATTATAATAATCAAGTTTTTTTTTCTTCAAACTGTCTCAAAATTCAAGGCCCTTCAATCTTGGCCTCTGTTGAGAAATGGGAATAATTAATCCAGTTTAATGCAAGAACAGGGAATGGGATTTTAATAAAATCTATTTATTGTTACAAAGAAGGAAGACATCTTCAGACCAATTTTGGATCTTGAACTCTAAACAATTTGTAAGAATTCCATCTTTTAGAATTAAACATACAGAGCTATTCTACCTTAAACAAGGTTAGTTATGTCCATATTAGATTAAAGGATGTTTACCTTCCTAATCCAATTTGCTAGAAACATCAGTTTCTGAGGTTTATTTTGCTGGAAAAAACTTTATCAGTTTGTTGCTCTTCCATTATGGTCTAGCTACAACTCCAGCCTACCGCCACACTGCCCTGAATGCATAAAATCCCGCCTGATCTCTGGAAGTTAAGCAGGGCGAGGCCTGATCAGTACCTGAAGAAGAATATCAAGGTTCTGGGTAACCTTTTGTCCATAACAGAGCTCAGGGTATTGCAGTGCTTTGCCATACAAATTCATTACCTGAAGGATATCTTGGTACTAGCTCAACCTTTTCCTTTAAAAGAATTTTACACAAAACAACTATTGTTGTTTCTTCAAACAAATTCTGTGTCCATGTATTTTTCTCTAACAGAGACAGATACAACTGTATTAAAGGGACAGTCTACACCAGAATTGTTATTGTTTTAAAAGATAGATAATCCCTTGTTTACCCATTCCCTAGTTTTGCATAACCAACACAGTTATATTTATATATTTTTTTACCTCTGTGATTATCTTGTATCTAAGCCTCTGCAGACTGCCCTTTATTTGTTCTTTTGACAGACTTGCAGTTTAGCCAATCAGTGATGGCTCCCAGGTAACTTCACGTGCACGAGCACAGTTATCTATATGAAAAACATGAACTAACACCCTCTAGTGGTGAAAAACCTGTTAAAATGCATTCTTAAGAGGTGGCCTTCAAGATCTAAGAGATTATCATATGAACCTCCTAGGTTAAGCTTTCAACTAAGAATACCAAGAGAAAAAAGAAAAAAATTGGTGATAAAAGTATATTGGAAAATTGTTTAAAATTACATGCCCTATCTGAATCTTGAAAGTTTTTTTGGGACTAGACTGTCCCTTTAACCTATCTAAACCTTCAGTCTCCTTTATTCCCTTACGTTGCTCTGTAAATAGAAGTACTAGGTCTCATAATTACAGTTTCAGATACAATTTCATTTTCTCAATTACACATGAGACCTCTTCAGCTTTTTATGCTGTGTCAATGACACAAAGATATTTTAGATTCCAATACAAACCAGTCTCTGACTTGGCGGCTGAATCATCAATGTATTATTCAGGAGGCTTCTTACTCATCCTACCTGATCTGTAATTAACACAGATACAAATTTTCAGGTTGGAGAGCTGTTTGGGGGTCACTGACAGCACAGAGTTTGGGAGCCTCCGAGGCGAGGTTGCCAATCAATATTATATAACTCAGGACCATTCAAGCTTGGTCTCTGTTAATAAGGGGGTCTTATATCCTTTTCCAGACATCCAATATCACAATAGTAATTTCTGTCAACCATCAGGGGGAACTCACAGTTCCCTTTCCTTGATGAAGGTGTCTCGGATTCTCTCTTGGGCAGAAGTCAATTATTGCCTAAATCTTATGATTCACATCTCAAGAGTGAACAATGGGAGGCAGACTTTCTCAGTCATTAGTCTCTACATCCAGGAGAGTGGTCTCTTCATTAGGATGTGTTCTATCTGATTGTGGATCTTTGGGCCTACCAGAGATAGATCTGAGGGCCTCTCGTTTGAACATCAAACTTCCTAGGTACTTTGCAAAGTCCAGGGTTTTTTAAGTAGAGGTAGTGGATGCTTTAGTAGTTCCTTTGTCATTTCAACCTGCTTATCTTTTTTTTCTCTCCTCTGGTTTCATTTTTCCAGAGTGATTTTCAAGTTAAGACTAGAAAAGTAATTTGTAATCCTGATTGCCCCAGCATGGCTTTACAGGATTTGGCATGTGGATCTGGTGTGAATGTCCAGTTATCTGCCTTGACTTCTTCCTCTGCGGTCAGACCTTTTGTCTCAAGGTCCTTTTTTACCATCTGTTTTTTTAGTTTCTAAAATTTCATGGCAAGGAAATTGAACACTTAGTTCTGAGTTATAGAGGTTCCTCAGAAAACTTTATCACAAAGTTTGGATAACTTACAATTATGTATAGATCATAATTTTCCGGACATTCTTTTAGAATTCCTCAGATTCTTCTGTTTTTATTTTACAGGATGGTTTAGATAAGGATTTATCTGCCAATTACCTGACAGAGCCAATATCTGATCTTTCTTTTTTCTTCTTGGAAGAGTGCTAGTCTTCCTGATGTTAGTTGTTTTGTTCAGGCCCTGGTCCTAATTAAAACTGTTATCAAGCCTATTTCTCCTTCTGGGCGTTTTAACCTAGTATTAAAGGGTTTGGCAGGCTCTTTCTTTTGAGCCTATACATATATTAGACCAGGGCTCGACAAACCTCTGAAGGCAAGGAGCCACTGGCTCCTAGAATTTTACCCCTGGCTCCTAACGTGTTGGGTTTTTCTCCATATATCTATGTAGAAATACCAATGTATGGCTCCTAAATTTTAAACAGATTTGTTGATCCCTGTATTAGACATTAGACTACTTTCTTGGTAAGTGTTGTATATCTTAACCTTCTGTTCTGCTAGAAGAGTTTTTGTATTGTCTGCTCTCTCTTGTGAGTCTCCTTATCTGATATTCCACCAGAATAATGCTGTTTTAATTTTTTGCCTAATATTGTTTCCTCACACTATATTAGTAGGGAGATTGTTAATCCCTCTTTGTGTCCTGATCCTAAGAATGGTTCTGAAAGATCTTTGCATTTTGTGGATGTTGTTAGAGCATTGAAATATTATGTTAACGCTACTAAGGTTTTCAGACAAACTTTTAGTCTGTTTGATAAATTCATTTCTTTCATAGTGGCGAGAGTCCACGAGCCCCCTCCCTTTTTTTGGGGTTGATTTTGTTTTAAGCACATCTTTTTTTTTTTCCTACTCTTTTTGTCTCGTATTCCTTTTTAACCTCACTACTTGGCTATACGATAGACTAAGGTATGTGTGAGGTGGGAGGGGTTTGAGAAACTTTGACTAGTGGCAGGAATGTAGTTCCCATATGTAATGGATCGTGGACTCTTGCCACCATGAAAGAAATTAATTTATCAGGCAAGTATAAATTATGTTTTTCAGCTAAAGTTCAATGTCAAACCGTGAAACTTTGGATTTGATAAACAAATTAAAATGACAGTTGGTAGTTTTGGGGACTACAAATGTTGATTATTTAAATATATTAGTTGAATATGTTTTTTCAAATTAAATGTTAGAAAAAGAAATGTTTTAATGTTAATATAGGTTATAAGATTTGACTAAACTATGGCAAAAAATTGCTGCACAAGTCTTAATGAAATTTGTGAAACAGATTTTAGTATAATCTTTGTTTAAAAAAACTAAAAACTAAACGGTAAGCGTGGAGACGTAATCCCTCAGTTTGCACGTGCTCAGTAAGAAAAAAAAAAGAGAAGAAGACATCAAGACATGCTTACTACTGTTTTCCCATAGCTCCCGTCAACCAAGACTGCTGCAGTCTGGATCTTTAAAGGGACAGTCTACACCAGAATTGTTATTGTTTTAAAAGATAGACAATCCCTTTATTACCCATTCCCCAGTTTTGTGTAACTAACACAGTTATATTAATACGCTTTTTACCTCTGTGATTACTTTTTATCTAAGCATCTTCTGACAGCCCCCTGATCACATGACTTTATTATTTATTATCTATTGATTTGCATTTTAGCCATTTAGTGCTGTGTTGTGCTCACTCTTAAATAACTCCATGGTTTGTGAGCACAATGTTCTCTATATGGCCCACATGAACTAGCAGTCTCAGCAAATAAAAAGCATGTGATAAGAGGCTGTCTTTAGTGACTTAGAAAAAGGCAGACATTTAGAGATTTAAATGTTATAAATTATATTAATATAACAATGTTGGTTGTACAAAGCTGGGGAATAGGTAGTAAAGGCGTTATCTATCTTTTTAAACAATAACAATTTTAGTGTAGACTGTCCCTTTAAAGGATGTAAAGATGGTAATTGTAACTACTTCCTCTGCATCTTATATTACTATACATAAGGAGCTTCAGGACTGCTTTGTAGATTTAAATGTGCTTTTTACAGGAAGCCCACACATGTCGCTTCTGGACGTCTAATGCATAGCAAATATTTTACCCTCAAGTTTAAAGCTCCTGTAATTCAGTATGCAAATGGTAATTAGCATTATTAGTATAGCAGCAGCTAATGAGCATTTATGTGGATGACACCCATCTCCATGTCACTCACTGTGCACTCTCAGACACCTCCCTACACCTCATAGCTGATTAAAAAATAGACCTCCCAACATTTTCTAAACAGTATCTGGGGCTGGGACAGATTTAAAAACGTTATCTGTAATCTTCATTTTGGATAGAGTGGTTAAATGACCCATATTCTGACTGTGTGTTTGTGGCGCTTGTTTTTTTAATGTGTTGTCTTTACCCTAAATTTAGAGCCAGATCTCTTTTATAATCCTATCCATTTTCTTTTTGCATAATCCTATTACAGTCATTTTATTGCACTCCTAGTGTATTAAAAAAACAATCTTCAATCTGTGTTTTATTATAATGCCTGTATGGCTTGTGCAACTTGTTCTTGGGGGAAAAAAAACATTCATATACAGAGAAAATAAATTAGTACTGTGTGTTCTGTGAATGTAGTGTTATTAGCTTTGGGTGTTTGTGGATCAGAATTGCTTTCAAGATTATGGGCTCCATGTACTAAGCCGTCAATTCATCCGTCATTGTAGACGCGGATAAACTCGCCGTTACTCGCCGCGGGCGTAATGGTGTCCGCTGTCGCTATGTACTATTATTCCCCCAATAAATAGACAAGTCTAGCCCGCCGCGAGCAGTTGCGGATTGTTGATAAATTTGACGCCTCGCTCGCCGCGACTAAGCTGATGTACTTAACTTTCAGTTGAATTGTCTGGCCAATTATTAACACGTGACATGCAAGGTGTCACAAACATCATAGTAGTCACGGGAATAGAATTTTGCTCCTATAAAAGTTCAACTTATCTAAACAACTTTATTATTGTTCAAAATTTTTTGAAGAGTGATAACAGAGCGTTATTTTTGTAATATTTATTTACAATTTGGATATGGCTTCATCTGGATCTGATAATATATAAATATTAATATAAAAATAATTATAAAGATTGACAACTATACAATACAAATTTAAAATATAGATTACTCTTTAATTACAGTCGACAAATTGGGCGCAATTTATGTACATGGAAATGAGAGACAAATTAGACGCCAGTTATGCTGTAAGTACAATGCTGATATTACTGCCTTTTATATATGTCTAGACTGGCGTCTAGATTGACTTTCCTATTGTTTTGTACCTTGCCCGCCACCTAAAAGGTGGCGAGGCAAAAATAACGAGGTGGGAGCGGAAATTGTAGCGAGCGGACAAATAGATTTTTTAGTACATTCGTTTTTGGCGAGTTGGTGGTCAAATGTGTCTAATTACAGTGAAAAATGGAGCGGTAGCGAGGTTTGGCGGATAAGTACGCTCGCAATTTTAAAGATGCGAGTTTTAACATAATTGACGGCTTTGTACATATCAGTTTGCGAATTTTGACGCGAGATTTGTTGCGGGTAGCTCGCTGACTGCTTAGTACATGGAGCCCTATGAGTAGTGGCCTCTTCTATCAGGCATGCTTAGTCTAGACAATGCTTAGTGAGTGATTGTGTCTTACACCACTTTTCCCAATAATATAGTAAAATGGCAAGAAGCATTTGACCATATTTGTATGTATAGCTATAAAAAAAACATATTGTGCAGATAGCATTCAGTGTATGACTTCCTCTATTGCTAAACATACTATACCACATATAGCTTTAGTTAAAAGTAGAAAATATACCAACAAAAAGCAAATGAAAAATACTTAATTTTACATTTAATAACTTTATTTCAGGTACTTGATTCACAAATTAATGAAAGGTCTCACCTCTAGGGCATGATGATCAAACACTCCTTGGCGTGGAAATTCATCAAGCAAAATGTCTGGGGGCTTTTTTTCTGAGCACTCTTTCACATCCAGTACCCCATATAGACAGATAAACAGATCTTAAACAAAATTTTGCCTATCTAAAAATGTGTTGAGGGACCACACAGTGCTGATGAGACTTCTTACACAAGCTTATTAAAAAGAAGAGCTTTAGATTATCGGACCCCTAGTGTCCTAAAGGTTCTAGTTTCAACATTTTCAGCTATTTTTGGAATTAAATGGATTCAAAAGTCACTAGTGAAACAATTCTGTCAAACTGCTGCACATATTTGGCCCTAGTACTTCTTTGGTCCTTGAATCTTTGATAATCCATTATGTGATGTACCTGCCTGAAATCTAACGTAGAAGACTACTATTACTGAAGCTATTACTTCAGTTGAATGTATAAGCTAAGTTGCAAGCCTTGTCTTGTAGTTCCAATATATAAACCCTCTTCTACTTTTTACAGGTGTCTTGCTTGGCCACAACTCTTCTGAACATAGTATCTAAAGTTTTATTCTTGATGCTGTTAGAATTTTTTTCTGATGTCTTGTAAAAACCTCAAGAAATGCAGAATCCTGGGTTGCAACAGAGACTCCTGATGGCAACTTTTACAATTTACCCTGCTTAACTTTAATTCGTAAAATTAAAGTTTGCCTGTTGGACACTTGGGCTAACCAGAGAACAAAGGCAAGTTTCAGTCCTTGTATTGAGAACCACTCTCCTCCGCATTCTGGTAACTGTTATTGCAGCTGCTGTGTCCTAGGGAAAGTAAAGGGGCCAGTTTTGTGTGCTACTGGCAATCAAGAGGTTAATTATTGTTGCTGGCAAACAAGGGGTTAAGAGTTTGTGTGTGTTTTGCTGGCAGTTAAAGGGCTCCTACAATAGTAAAATGGTAGGCAAAGTTATAATTAACAAACAGTTGTGAAGCAATAAATCAGAAAGGAATAAGAGGTTGCTGTTGACTTCCACTTGTTCTTATGGCTTAGATAAAGGAAAATGAAGGCAGTTAAAATATATACAAAAAAATTATAATTATTTGTTTTATTAACATGAGACACCTGGGCTGTGTGTGTGCATTTGTGTATGAGTGATTGTGTATATGTTTGAGTGTGTGTTTGTGTATGAGTGATAGGGTATATGGTTGAGTGTGTGTTTGTGTATGAGTAACATTTTTCTGTATTTTGCTAAATGGGAAGTAGGCACATAGCTAATTTTGTACCTCTTCAAATGTGTGCACACATTTTAGTTACTTGGCCAAAAATTGCAGTTTATAATTATTTTGCGCACCCTGCTCAAAGATTTTAGATGGAACATTGTGTGCAGAGTGTGTGGGCGTTGCTTATTGCCACATGCGGGGGGAGAAAGCCTACATAGATGGTACATGGAGTTGGACAAAAAGTCTAACAGTGATTACCAGTGGCTAAGAAAGTTGAATTTACTTATTTTTAAATAATCCCCTCACGTGTATGGTATTTTGATATATATTTAAAAAAAAAATTGTATACCCTTCGGGTGGGTGGCCTACCACCGGAGGGGGGCGGGAGCAGGTAGTACCGCTACGCTACAGAAAAAAAAACGTATAGAGCGACAGTGACTGGGAAGGAGGGGATTTTTTTTTTAAATAAATAAGAATGTTAGCAAACTGGGTACCGGCAGACAGCTGCCAATACCTAAGATGGCAGCTAATAGGTTGAGGGTGGATGTTTAGAGAGCTGTTTGTGGGTGGGTGGGGGGGTGGATCAGGGAAGTTTCTGCCAGTACTTAAAGTGAAGGTCAATTTTCATGTGAAAGTGTCCGGTTTTTAAAAAAAAATATTAAAAACAGGGGCACTTTCATTCATGAAAATTGACATAGCACCGTATTTTAAAAATACTTACATTGTTCCTCTGAAATGCCGGATCGCCTTTCTGAAACGATGCCGAGCCTGCTTCTTCCTGGTTTACTTACCCAGCAATGACGGAACCGGCTTCCTCCAATCACGGCGTTGCCTCAGGCAATGATTACCCGGGGGGGAGGAAGCCTTGATTGGAGCATGCCGGAATCGTCATTGCTGACGTGTGAAGAGGCTTGCGACGTCTGGTGAAGCACTGGGGCGGCTTGAAGAAAAATGACTGAAATGTCAATTTTCATGAATGAAAGTGCCCTTGTTTTTAATAGTTTTTTAAAAACCGGGCACTTTCACATGAAAATTGACCTTCACTTTAAGATGAGGATGACAATTGGGGGCTGGGGGAGGGAAGAGATCTGTTTGAGAGGGATCAGGGGGTAGGAAGTATCAGATGGGAGGGTGATCTCTACATTAAAGCTAAAATTAACCTTACAAACTGCCTGATTAACCCCTTCACTGCTGGGAATAATAAGAGTGGTGCGCAGCTGCAATTAGCTGCGTTCTAATTACCAAAAAGCAATGGCAAAGCCATATATGTCTGCTATTTCTAAACAAAGGGGATCCCAGAGAAGATTTTACAATCATTTGTGCCATGATTGCACAAGCAGTATGTATATAATTTCAG
This sequence comes from Bombina bombina, assembly GCF_027579735.1. Classification (NCBI taxonomy): domain Eukaryota; kingdom Metazoa; phylum Chordata; class Amphibia; order Anura; family Bombinatoridae; genus Bombina; species Bombina bombina. Next base: position 560,002,657 of record NC_069501.1, on the reverse strand, counting down.
TAAGAAATCTAAACTTTGTGAAAAAGTTAACAATTTTTTTATTTGATCTCATTTGGCTGTGAAATGGTGGCATGAAATATACCAAAATGGGCCTAGATCAATACTTTAGGTTGTCTACTAAAAACAATATTATAGTTTTGATATAAAAAGGCTCTATTTCTGTTTAAATGTAGTGATGGCAAAAATGCTAAAAATGTTTTGGTCTTTTGGGAAAGTTTTAGTCTGAAATACCCGGTCCTTAAGGGGTTAAGAATCTCTGTGATAGATCACCGTGGCAAAATTCACAAATGAGTAGACTCCGACTCAAAACTCCTTATAGACTGGGTACCTCTGTCTGAGAAATGCTTAAAAAAACCCAGTAATTTTAAACAAACATTTTCAGTGGTGCCTTATAAAATAGTCTTTTTAACTAGAATAAAAGGAATTTATCTAATGTAAGGATTTCAGCTTCTCATTCAGTCTATTAAGCCCATTAATTAAACACTGTGTGGACAAGATAAACCTTCATTATCTAAACTACACGACCTCAGAATATTTTTATGCATTATGTAGAAATAGATTAACTATTGACACATGCTGCCGTGTGACATATGCAAGACAAATTTAGAGGAACACTAAAGTCAAAATTAAACTTTTATAATTCAGATTTATAATTCAATTTTAAACAACTTTCCAATTCACTTCCAATATCTAAATGTGCACACTCTTTTTATATGCACACTTTCTGAGGCACCAGCTCCTACTTAGCATGTGCAATAATTCACAGAAAATACGTATATGCATTATGTGGTTAGCTAATGGCTGTCACATGATGCAGTAGGAAGGAAGATTGGACAAACTGAAATTTGTCAGAAAAAATGTACTGCTTTTTTGAAGTGCTTTTGAATTGTCCGTTTATTATGCATTTATTGATTATGCTATCCTACTGTGTTTATGTTCCTTTAATGTAATAACTAGCAATGGGAAAATATCACTTAAATTCATTGTTTACATTTCTAATCAGGTTGCCCCAGACCTGGGCTTGTATATCTGACCAGTCCTTTGAAACCACTCTGTGTAAGATGTATAAACACAGTGGCCAACAATATTAATAAGTGTTCTATTCATTCTCTCAAGCAAAGAGGGGAAAACATGAAGTTATAACCTCCCTGGGGTTGCACTAACATAATATTAATATAATTTGAGTAGCCCTACACAGCACACACAAACATATCACGGAAAGAGTATTCTGTCAGTTATACAGAGATGCCTTGTCTGACTACTATCATTTTATTGCCTTGCAGGTGTATAAGGAAGGTCAGGGTATATTATGCAATAATTTGTAACCTTGATAAAAGCTCTACTTTTGGACAAAATACCTTTTAGAGCACTGTCCTGTGTCTCCTCTATTAAATAGTGTTGTTTATTCTGCATTTTTACTATAACTTAGTGTCATTGTGTACCCCTAATCATGTACCAAGATCTATGGAATTTGCCTGCGCCTTACAAATAAATGTAGATAATAATTTATTTATAATTATACATTTTGAGCTTGGATAGCGACTTCTAGATATAATCACTGGCCTTATCCTCTCACATCCACACTTTTTAGTAGTCCCCTTCCCCATTTAAGAGAGAAGAAGAGAATAAAGCAAATTAGATCACAAAAATATATGGGAAAGTTGTTTAAACGGTAAACTATATCTAAATCCTGAAAGACAAAAGTTGTGTTTCATGTCTTTTTAGCAAGAAATTTAATTTCCATTTGCATTTCCTTGGTAGCAAGCAGTAGAGTTACAAATTTCCAAGTAGACCAAAATATATGAACTACTTAATATATTTTAAATGAGTATATAAATATTTTTTTACAAGCATTTTTTTATTTAACGGCTGTTTAAGATGGGGAACTACATTTATTGCAATTCAAATAGGAAGTGTGTGTGCCGGAGGTGACTTGTTGAAATATTTGCTTGAGAAGGGTTTTTGCTATGTGGGTGAACCATTGTTCAGGGAGGGACTGAACTTTTTTTTCTGCTTTTTTTTTTTTGGGTGTGGGTTTAACAAAGATAGAGCTAGCTCTTCTCTTTGCCTGGCTGCATGTTCCCCTGCATATTATTACAAAGCCAGAGGGAATATATTTTGTAGAGTTTTGCAGAGGTAAGAGCGTCTCTCTCTCACATCTGTTTTGATAGCGTATTTTCTTTGTTACTTCATTCAACGGGTAAAAAAAATCTCAACACTTTACAGCTTATTGCATTTGTTACATGTATATGTTGATTTTTTTTTACAATTGTATTTAAACATTGTTTTTCATGCTTGTTGTTTGGCAAAACAAAGATAACACTAATGATAAGGATATTGCTTCCTAACCATTTGCAATTATTGTTATGTGTGTTTGATTACCAGCCAGCAACTTATGTAATCTATTGTGAACACTTATCAAGTATTATATTGTCTGAGCATCTATCACAATGTAAATAGATTGCCTGCTTATGTGTGCGGCTTGCATGCAGTTCACTTAGTATTTGGTGCAACTCTTCACCTTCTGTATACTGTATTGTTTTATTATGTAGGATAATTTATGTTTCAGAAACTTTTTGTAATGTAAAATCCAGCTTTGTACACTAGATTTTTTCTTTGCATAAATGTTTTGTAGATGATCCATTTATATAGCCCATACAGGGTTTTTTGTTTTGTAGCAATGTATAGTTTTACTTATTTTTAAATAACATTGCGCTGCTTTCCAAAGTTGTAGAAGTAAACTGCTTTCTACATAGTCCAACTTGGTCCTGTTTGTGTAAACTCTAAAGGGTCTTTTCATATGCAGGGGAGGGGGGGGGGGGAGAGGGTCTCCCAGCCTAACCTTTTCAATTGTGCTAAACTGGGAGCTTCTAAGTAAGTTTTAAAAGGTTTTATACTGGATTTTTAGATCAGTATCTGTGCATATTATTCTTTATAGTAGAGTCTATTACATGACGTTATATGACAATTGGTGTATACTGTCCCTTTAACAATTGGAAGTGGAGTACATGCTCTCTTGTTAGTAAGTAAACTTTCAGCCATAGCCCTTTACTTATTTTCTTATCACAATAATGTCTGTAATAGAATCAGTTTGTAGTTGAATGTACTATACTTTATTGGAACACAATGTCTACATATTTTATTTTGATAATCTCCATTATCCTGAATTAATCCTCACTAGGACTTTGCAACATTTTTATGATTCAGATAGAGCATATCATTTTAAATAACTTTAAATTTACTTATTTTTTATAATTTGCTTCACTTTCTTTGTATCCTTTGTTGAAAAGCATACCTTGGTATGCTCAGGAGCAGCAATGCACTACTGGGAGCTAGCTACTGATTGATGGCTGCATATGCATGTATCTTAAAGGGCCATAATACCCAAATATTTAAACACTTGAAAGCGATGCAGCATAGCTGTAAAAATCTGACTAGAAAATATCTCCTGAACATCTCTATGTAAAAAAATAAAGATATTTTACCTCAAAAGTTTCTCAGTAGCCACCTCCCATTGTAAAGGATTTCTAAGCAGCATATTAGTATGTCTGTCCTGGGACAGCTTAGGGGATGAGCCTCGTGAACTCTCATATTATTTCACCAATCAGGTAAAGGAAGCTTACTATGAAATCTCATGAGAGTTAAGTCAAATCTCATGAGATCACAGTAAAAGAGTTCATGACCTGCTGATGCTTATTGGCTGCTGTTCATTTCTTCATTTTTTTTTACCTGCAGCTGGGAGCAGGTGAAGTATAACTTTTTACACAGAACTTACTCTGCTGAGCTGAGGAGATTGTGAGGTAAAATATCTTCCTATTTTACATAGAGATGCTCAGGTGATATTTTCCTGTCAGCTTTTTACAGTTATACTGTATCAGTTTCAAGTGATTTAGCATATGAGTATTATGTCCCTTTAACATTGGCTCACTAGATGTGTTCAGATATCACCCAGTAGTGCATGGTTTTTCTTCCACAAACGATACCTAGATAATGAAGTACATTTTATAATAGGAGTTAATTGGTAAATTGGGTTTCATGTCCCTTTTTAACCCCAAGCTTGTATTATGGCTGCAGCCTAGGGATGCCACCTTTTTAAAAAAACAAAAACAAAATAATAATTACCAACCATGCCCATTAGCGTACATTTGAATATATAGTTAAACAACATAAATATGAAACTATTGCTGGCTGGACTGATTTCAAATGATAGCGTATTTATAATTAGATTTCACTATACCTGGGTATTTGGCTATAACAGGCCTTTGTTTCTATATGTATTCTTTCATACCTTCATTGTGGTACCCCTGCCACAACCTGTCTCTTTTTGTCTGTCCCCCACTTCCCAATAACAAGGTTTCTGTGCTTGAATGGCGCATTTACTCTTCACGTCAAATCTTGCAGAGCAATTGTATCTTTCAGTTTACCCCTTGGCCATTTGTCATCCTAGATTCGTGGCCAATCAGCCGCTAGCAGGAGGTGTCGTATTCGATCAGGTTGATTTCTGGCGAAGTCTGTCTGCCACCTCAGAGCAGGCGGACAGGTTATGGAGCAGCGGTCTTTAAAAACGGGGCATCAAACTCCATATGGAGCTTGATAAATATGCCCTGTAGTCTTTAATACTGGTGCACGGCCCTCTCAGAATACGTGCGTATGCCACTGAAAAAACAGTAATAACTGTTACTAGAAGCATTTTTGCTAATGGAATTCTATTGCATACATGCTTGTATTTAAACTGAAATGCACCCATGCACATTTCAAGTTTGACCTTTCTGTCCCTAAAACAAAGACTCGATTTGACAGAGGTCAGTTATGGTGTGTGCAGAGAAGTAGATGTCACTGAATGACTTTACAAAAATGCACTAAAGTTGTATGTATGCCAGTGACGTATTTACGTTTTGTGCTGTCTTAGGCACTCAAAAAATATTTTTTGTGAGGGTGTAACGTGGCTTTTTTTCATGGCATATGTTTCTTAAATATGATGTGATTGTCCTAAATTTGATATAAATCTGTTCTGTCCCGTACTACAGACATTTTGCACTACAATGGTCTTTGTCCTGTTCTTTACACTCATATGGTTTTGTGTATATGTATATATATATATATACTGTATGTATGTATGCTGCAGCTTTCCAAAAATAAATTTAATTATTTATTGCAAATGCATTAAAGGGACACTGAACCCAAATTTTTTCTTCCATGATTCAGATCGAGCAGCAATTTTAAGCAACTCTCTAATTTACTTCTATTATCAATTTTTCTTCATTCTCTTGCTATCTTTATTTGAAAAAGAAGGCATCTAAGCTAAGGAGCCAGCAAATGTTTGGTTCAGGACCATGGACAGCACTTGTTTATTGGTGCTGTCCAATCAGCAAGGACAACCCAGGTTGTTCACCAAAAATGGGCCGGCATCTAAACTTACATTTTTGCTTTTCAAATAAACATACCAAGAGAATGAAGAATATTTGATAATAGGAGTAAATTAGAAAGTTGCTTAAAATTGCATGCTCTATCTGAATCACGAAAGAAAAAATTTGGGTTCAGTGTCTCTTTAACAAACATTTTGCTGGATGTGACTATGAAACTCCTTTGTAGTTGCACACAATATATTGGTGCTTTAGAAATTAAGCACAATACTAATAGTGTCTGATTTACAGATAGTGCTGTAAGATTTACTAATTTGAAAATCATTTTCTACGTGTGCAACTTTTTGTATCCTAATATTTGCATCAGATATCTTTGTTATAGTATAAATATTGTGTTTTCAAACTCTGTTCCCCACCTATAATGTTTGCTTTCTAATGCAATTTCCTTTCTTTCAATAGCAATGTAAGACTTTACAATATCTTCCTTACAAATTTATCTGTAAACTTAGATTATTTTTTTTAAAAAATAAAAAAATAATTACTGTGTTTAAATTCTATTTTAAGACTGGGGGGAAAAAATCTTAATGGCGCATTTACTCTTCACGTCAAATCTTGCAGAGCAATTGTATCTTTCAGTTTACCCCTTGGCCATTTGTCATCCTAGGTCAAAAATGTGAATTATTAGACAGCTGGTGAAGATGTTAGATAATAGGAACCCGGAATAATCTGTGACGTCTTGCACCTGAGGCTCAGGCCCATCAGGGTGTCACCGTATCTCACTGGCAGTTACTTTTTATTGGTAATCTATAGTAACAAAATATATTACGCTGATTTTCTTTTGTAGTTATTATTTTACTATTGAAACGAGAGCTATTGGTGCATACCCGTCTAGAGAATTTAATTTGATGTTGTCCTGTAATTTTGAGAATGGGTGTTCTACTCTTTTCATTTATTTTTTAATTGACCAACACAGGATTGTGTGGTGCTGTTACATTTTCGCAAAAGATAAAATGTAACATATAGCAGTCACAAACGGTGTAGAAGATTCTGCCTATGCGTTATTATTTATCACCCTTTCTATAATGCTTTGCAAGATAACAAGGTTTCTGTGCTTGAACCCAAATTGTTTCTTTCATGATTCAGATAGAGCATACAATTTTAAGCAACTTTCTAATTTACTCCTATTATAACCTTTTCTTTGTTCTCTTCTCTTGCTATCTTTATTTGAAAAAAGGAGCCAGACAATTTTTGGTTTAGGACCCTGGACAGCACTTGTTTATTGGTGGGTGAATTTATCCACCAATCAGCAAGAACAACCCAGCTTGTTCACAAAAATGGGCCGGCTTCTAAACTTACATTCTTGCTTTTCAAATAAAGATACCAAGAGAATGAAGACAATTTGATAATTAGAGTAAATCAGAAAGTTGCTCAAAATTGCGTGCTCTTTCTGAATTATGAAAGAAAAAATTTGGGTTCAGTATTCTTTTAAATAGGGAATTTAGCACTGTTTGTTGATGGAAATTATTTATGAGTGCAACTTGCTCCAGAAATTGAAAGGTTATTGGAAATGATACATTATATTTAATGTTTTACTTTCAGCTCTCTTTCAGATGGTGCAGACTGCTGTTTATTATTATTATTATTATTATTATTATTATTATAAATTTGTATATCTCCGCAAAATTCTGTATCACTGGGTACAGAGATAGGGGTATACAATGACAAAAATGTATGATAAGATACAAAAACACAAGAGACTAAACAAATCTAGTGCAAGAGGGCCCTGCTCCGGAGAGTCTACCTGTTTATTTAAAGACATGAATTACTTATGGTTTTTGCGCGTATCTGGGCTTTGAGTAAGGATTTACTCCATACTCAATGTCAAGGTGATAACAACTGTATATGTGTGGTTGTGCTTTAGTTAGGCATTAATGCTGTTATTGCACTTGCACAGTTAAAGGGATATGAAACCCAAAAATTGTCTTCCATGATTCAGATAGAGCATATGATTTTAAACAACGTTCTAATTTTCTTCTATTGGTATCTATTGTTGAAAAGCAGGGACATATGCTTAGGAGCCTGCCCTATATGGCAGCAGTTTTGTAAGAATGTTACTCATTTGCAAGAGCACTAGACAGCACTATTTCCTGCCATGTAGTGCTTCAGATGCCCACCTAGGTATCTCTTCAACACAGAATATCATGGGAACAAAGCAAATTTTATAATAGAAGTAAATTTGATTATTTTTTATTGTTATGCCTTGTCTGAATCACAAAAAGAACATTTTTGTGTTTCATATTACTTTAATGTCATGCAATGCCTGGTGTAGAGCACTAGATGGCAGAACTATTTCCTGCCATGTAGTGCTCCAGTTCCCACCTAGGTATCTCTTCAACAAAGAATATCATGGGAACAAAGCAAATTTGATAAAAGAAGTAAATTGGAAACTGTTTTAAAATTGTATGCTCTGTCTGAATCACAAAATAAATTTTTTGGGTTTCATATCCCTTTAAAGGGACAGTCTACTTAAAATTGTTTAAAAATATATATAATCTCTTTATTACCCATTCCCCAGTTTTGGATAACCAACACTGTTATATTAATACACGTTTTACCTCTACGATTGCCTGTATCTAAGCCCCTGCAGACTTCTAGGGCCAATATCTTGGGGAAAAATAACTTTATAAAAGGTGAGTGCCCCATAACAAACTTTTACTGGGCCCATACTTGAACATTATGTAAAGTTATTAAAACTGTCTGTTTAATCTAATTCTATGCTTGAAGAATATACAACTAAATGCTTGAAACCACATTCCTAATTTCAGTACAATGTTGAGAGGGTTAGTCTCTGACTTTTATCCTGAAGGTTTTAGATTGGCTAGTAAGAGGGTTGCATGAAACTGTGTCTTTGTGTTTGCCATAGAGGACAAAGTACAAAATCCAAGTAAACCAACAAACCTCAAGGCACTATTAAATAAAGGTTTATTTCATCAGAGAATGTAATCATAAAATCATAATGTGACCGTCAGCATACCTCAAGTCTGACTATTATGATTTTATGATTACATTCTCTGTTGAAATAAACCTTTATTTAATAGTGCCTTGAGCTTTGTTGCTTTTTCTTGTATTTTGTACCTGCTGATTTGTCCAGCTTGAGCCTTGGCATTTCGGATGACCAGCAGCACGACGATGATGACGTTTTTCCAGGAGCCCCATCCAGTATTCTGAATGGCTGATAGGCATTATGGAGGGAAGCAGTGGCGTTCACTTGCCTCTTTGCAGCTGAACAGATACCGATTGGATGCAATTTTACGTCTCAAAGTTATCACATAAGTTATTGCGGGGACCTGGACCTGGTGTTCCATTTGCGGTGAACGAGACACAAGGTAAGAATACCGGAGAACAATCCTCATTGTGATATTGGTTATTCCATATGAAGATATTATTGGGGCACTCTTTTTATTGTTTTATTTCTTTACATTTGTGATAATGGATCACAGTCAAATTTCATCACACGCCTTGAGCCATGTAGGACTTGAGTGGAACAGAGGAGAGTATCTGCTGAGATTGGGGCTCATTTCAGAGCTTGTAGCTGATATAGAGTCCATTTTTTTACTCTGTTGAAATTAAGTCTCTTGTAATTTTGTAAACGAGTTTAAGAGTCTTGTTGTTTAGCCTTTTGAATTCTGGTCTTCTGAAAGCAGGTGTGCTATAGTTTTGTAATACATATAGATACTATAAAAAATACATTATTAATGCAATGATAAGTACCTTGGTAAAATTATTCAGAGAACACATTTTTTTTTTTAATGTAGGGGGGCATCAGCTAAATAATCTGTGTTCAAATGATGTGCTGGAGATAGGGTTCACCACCTTGACATTAAGTTAGAAGATTAAACTACTTTTTGTATTTTAAGTGTCTTTCCTTTAAGGTTAAATCTATCCAGCATTATTTCACTCCTTTAGCTTTCTCAAGCTTCTTCTCTACTCCAGTTCAGTTACGCCTGGCTTAAAACGAGAAATAAAGAATCTGACAGCAAAAAAACTCTGATTAGCAAACTTGATGTGTTGTCAAAGATCAGATGTTTGAGATTTTACAATTGTTGTGCATACCTTTCTCAACTTTACACATGGAGAATTTACAGCACTTGACTTGCTAGAAAAGATACTGGGAATGTCTTGGGTTAGCTATTATATTCTACAACTGTGCTGGGTCCTTACAAATATCTTCAGGTTAAAGCAAACATTAAATCATTCTCGCTCTCACATTCTTATTTCTTTTTTTATCATTTCACCTCTCACTTTCCTGCATATTATTTTTACTTCTTAGCGCTCACAACAGCAGATGATAATTTTTTTGGTTTCTTTGTTAGAAATAAAATGAGAAAACAAATTTCAGGTGTTTAATAATAAGTGCTGTGGCCTACTTTTTATAATGACTCATTCTTATAAATTCCTTACATATTTTCTTTCTTTTTTATACTCCTAGACCTCTATTGACTTTGTAGCACAGATTTTTCTCTAATCACAAGTAGGTAGTTTTGCATCTTGAAGGTCTGTGGGGTTCAATACCCTGCACCTTCATATACTCCCCTTCCTATCTGAGTCATGTTTGACTTCTCTCAGTCTAACACGTTCACTACCATTCCATGGCTATTGTTGGGGCCCCTGACAGTAATCTTGCAAATGGTCCCAAAATAAAGACATCCTCCCACATTGAGAGGATTATGCCTAGGATTTCCTTGAAGGACTTATGTACTGATTTATGGCTCATTATCTATGACTGTGGGTTATCCTCATCCATATACAATGTGCTGGATGAGGCAGAATGTGTTGGAGTTCTCCTGCTTGCAGGTTATTTGCTGCAAGTTTCCCCATCTACTGTACCCTGTGCTTTTCCAAGTGATCCAACTCTGCTCCAGGAGTTGGGAATTTAGATTGTAAGTTATTTTTTATTTATTTTTTACTTTTCCAGCTTTTAGTTAGTTATTTTCAAAAATGTAAATTCTTGTCTCTTTAAATGATTGCTACATGCTGTTTAGGGGCAATTTTAAATTGTTTTGTACACAGAAAATAAGCTGTGGCTAATATGAAGTATTATTATCAAGTTATTTGTAGAGCGCCAACAGATTCCTCGCTATAAACATAGATATGATATGCAAGGTAGCATTTATGGGAGACAAATATGGGAGACTGCCAAGAGTTATATAGATATGGATCATAGTTCCTGAGATGCATGTTTAAGAACACTCCACCAAGCAAGCTCAAGGAAGCCGTGTGTTACATTTTCTCTTAATATCTCCATTTTAGCTGAGACTTTAAAAGTTTCTCACAGATAAGATTTTTATCACTCTGAAATATTCGTTTTTTGTTGAAGGGACAGTCAACTCCAAAATATGTACTGTTTAAAAAGATAGATAATCCCTTTATTACCCATTCCCCAGTTTTGCACAACCAACACAGTTATATTAATATACTTTCTCCTGTTAAGTGTGGTCAGTCCACGGGTCATCATTACTTCTGGGATATTATCTCCTCCCCTACAGGAAGTGCAAGAGGATTCACCCAGCAGAGCTGCTATATAGCTCCTCCCCTCTACGTCACCCCCAGTCATTCTCTTGCACCCAACGAATAGATAGGATGTGTGAGAGGACTGTGGTGATTTAATTAGTTTATTAACTTCAATCAAAAGTTTGTTATTTTATAATAGCACCGGAGTGTGTTATTCATTCTCTGGTAAAATTTGAAGAAGAATCTACCGGAGTTTTTTCTATGATTTTAGCCGGAGTAGTTAAGATCATATTGCTGTTTCTCGGCCATCTGAGGAGAGGTAAACTTCAGATCAGGGGACAGCGGGCAGATTAATCTGCAAAGAGGTATGTAGCAGTTTGTTATTTTCTGACATGGAATTGATGAGAAAATCCTGCCATACCGTTATAATGTTAACTCAGCCTTAAATGCTGTAGATGTAGCTGGTATCAGGCTGTCATGTATGTATATTTTACACTTCAGTATTCTGGGGAATGGTACTTCACTGGATTTATACTGTATGCATAGACTTAACCTAATTTGCAGGGACTTGCAATAGGTTTTAAATAACAATTAATTTATTGAGGTTAAACGTTTTTTTGCTGGCATGTAAAAACGTTTATTTCTCTGAGGTACTGGGTGAAAAAAAAAAAAAAAAAAATGTTTTGGGCACTATTTTTTCCACTTGGCAATAGTTTTGTTTAAATTAAAGCAGTTCACTGTTCTCTCTCACTGTTATGTGTGAGGGGGAGGGGCCATTTTTGGCGCTTTTACTACGCATCAAAAAACTCAGTCAGAGGTTCATTTTCTTCCTGCATGATCCGGTTCATCTCTACAGAACTCAGGGATCTCCAAAGCCTTTTTTGAGGGAGGTAATCATCACAGCAGAGCTGTGAAGATTGTAGTTGACTGTGATAAAAAACGTTTATTTGTGTAGTTTTTTCTACTGCCTGGGTTAGTTATCCTTTGCTAATGGGAACAATCCTTTGCTAAAATTGTTTATTTCTGACAAAGATTGATGCTATAACTTAATTATTTTCAACTGTCATTTTTTCTGTGCTTCTTATAGGCACAGTTCGTTTTCAGATTATTGTAAATTACTTAAAAGAGCATTTCCAAGTTGCTAGTTAATTGCTAGTGTGTTAAACATGTCTGATTCAGAGGAAGATACATGTACTATATGTGCTAATGCCAAAGTGGAGCCCAATAGAAGTTTATGTACTAACTGTATTGATGCTACTTTAAATAAAAGTCAATCTGTACAAATTAAACATATTTCACCAGACAACGAGGGGAGAGTTATGCCGACTAACTCGCCTCACGTGTCAGTACCTACATCTCCCGCTCGGGAGGTGCGTGATATTGTAGCGCCGAGTACATCTGGGCGGCCATTTCAAATCACATTACAGGATATGGCTACTGTTATGACTGAAGTTTTGGCTAAATTACCAGAACTTAGAGGCAAGCGTGATCACTCTGGGGTGAGAACAGAGTGCGCTGATAATATTAGGGCCATGTCAGACACTGCGTCACAGGCGGCAGAACATGAGGACGGAGAACTTCATTCTGTGGGTGACGGTTCTGATCCAAATAGATTGGATTCAGATATTTCAAATTTTAAATTTAAGCTGGAAAACCTCCGTGTATTACTAGGGGAGGTGTTAGCGGCTCTGAATGATTGTAACACAGTTGCAATACCAGAGAAAATGTGTAGGTTGGATAAATATTTTGCGGTACCGGCGAGTACTGATGTTTTTCCTATACCTAAGAGACTTACTGAAATTGTTACTAAGGAGTGGGATAGGCCCGGTGTACCGTTCTCACCCCCTCCGATATTTAGAAAAATGTTTCCAATAGACGCCACCACACGGGACTTATGGCAAACGGTCCCTAAGGTGGAGGGAGCAGTTTCTACTTTAGCTAAGCGTACCACTATCCCGGTGGAGGATAGCTGTGCCTTTTCAGATCCAATGGATAAAAAATTAGAGGGTTACCTTAAGAAAATGTTTGTTCAACAAGGTTTTATATTGCAACCTCTTGCATGTATTGCGCCTGTCACGGCTGCAGCAGCATTTTGGTTTGAGTCTCTGGAAGAGACACTTCAATCATCTACACTAGATGAGATTACAGACAAACTTAAAGCCCTTAAGTTAGCTAACTCATTTATTTCAGATGCCGTAGTACATTTAACTAAACTTACGGCTAAGAATTCCGGATTTGCCATTCAGGCACGCAGAGCACTGTGGCTAAAATCCTGGTCAGCTGATGTTACTTCTAAATCTAAATTGCTTAATATACCTTTCAAAGGGCAAACCTTGTTTGGGGCCGGGTTGAAGGAGATTATCGCTGACATTACAGGAGGTAAAGGCCATGCCCTGCCTCAGGACAAAGCCAAACCTAGGGCTAGACAGTCTAATTTTCGTTCCTTTCGTAATTTCAAAGCAGGAACAGCATCAACCTCCTCTGCACCAAAACAGGAAGGAGCTGTTGCTCGCTACAGACAAGGCTGGAAGCCTAACCAGTCCTGGAACAAGGGCAAGCAGGCCAGGAAACCTGCTGCTGCCCCTAAGACAGCATGAATCGAGGGCCCCCGATCCGGGACCGGATCTAGTAGGGGGCAGACTTTCTCTCTTCGCCCAGGCTTGGGCAAGAGATGTTCAGGATCCCTGGGCGTTAGAGATCATATCTCAGGGATACCTTCTGGACTTCAAATCCTCTCCCCCAAGAGGGAGATTTCATCTGTCAAGGTTATCAACAAACCAAAGAAAGAAAGAAGCGTTCCTACGCTGCGTACAAGATCTTTTATTAATGGGAGTGATCCATCCAGTTCCGCGGTCGGAACAAGGACAAGGGTTTTACTCAAATCTGTTTGTAGTTCCCAAAAAAGAGGGAACTTTCAGGCCAATCTTGGATTTAAAGATCCTAAACAAATTCCTAAGAGTTCCATCGTTCAAGATGGAAACGATTCGAACAATTCTGCCCATGATCCAAGAGGGTCAGTACATGACCACAGTGGATTTAAAGGATGCTTACCTTCACATACCGATTCACAGAAATCATTACCGGTATCTAAGGTTTGCCTTTCTAGACAGGCATTACCAGTTTGTAGCTTTTCCATTCGGACTGGCTACGGCTCCAAGAATCTTCACAAAGGTTCTGGGTACTCTTCTGGCGGTACTAAGACCGCGAGGAATTTCGGTAGCTCCATACCTAGACGACATTCTGATACAAGCTTCAAGCTTTCAAACTGCCAGGTCTCATACAGAGTTAGTACTGGCATTTCTAAGGTCGCATGGATGGAAGGTGAACGAAAAGAAGAGTTCTCTCTTTCCATTCACAAGAGTTCCTTTCTTGGGGACTCTGATAGATTCTGTAGAAATGAAGATTTACCTGACAGAAGACAGGTTAACAAAGCTTCAAAATGCATGCCGGGTCCTTCATTCCATTCAACACCCGTCGGTAGCTCAATGCATGGAGGTGATCGGCTTAATGGTAGCGGCAATGGACGTAGTACCTTTTGCACGCCTACATCTCAGACCGCTGCAATTGTGCATGCTAAGTCAGTGGAATGGGGATTACTCAGATTTGTCCCCCACTCTGAATCTGAATCAAGAGACCAGAAATTCTCTTCTATGGTGGCTTTATCGGCCACACCTGTCCAGGGGAATGCCATTCAGCAGGCCAGACTGGACAATTGTAACAACAGACGCCAGCCTACTAGGTTGGGGCACTGTCTGGAATTCTCTGAAGGCTCAGGGACTATGGAATCAGGAGGAGAGTCTCCTTCCAATAAACATTCTGGAATTGAGAGCAGTTCTCAATGCCCTTCTGGCTTGGCCCCAGTTAACAACTCGGGGGTTCATAAGGTTTCAGTCGGACAACATCACGACTGTAGCTTACATCAACCATCAGGGAGGGACAAGAAGCTCCCTAGCAATGATGGAAGTATCAAAGATAATTCGCTGGGCAGAGTCTCACTCTTGCCACCTGTCTGCAATCCACATCCCGGGAGTGGAGAACTGGGAGGCGGATTTCTTAAGTCGTCAGACTTTTCATCCGGGGGAGTGGGAACTTCATCCGGAGGTCTTTGCCCAGATACTTCGACGTTGGGGCAAACCAGAGATAGATCTCATGGCGTCTCGTCGGAACGCCAAACTTCCTCGCTACGGGTCCAGATCCAGGGATCCGGGAGCGGTTCTGATAGATGCTTTGACAGCACCTTGGACCTTCGGGATGGCTTATGTGTTTCCACCCTTCCCGATGCTTCCTCGATTGATTGCCAGAATCAAACAGGAGAGAGCATCAGTGATTCTAATAGCACCTGCATGGCCACGCAGGACTTGGTATGCAGATCTAGTGGACATGTCATCCTGTCCGCCTTGGTCTCTACCTCTGAGACAGGACCTTCTGATCCAGGGTCCATTCAAACATCAAAATCTAACTTCTCTGAAGCTGACTGCTTGGAAATTGAACGCTTGATTTTATCAAAACGTGGGTTTTCTGAGCCAGTTATTGATACCTTAATACAGGCTAGGAAGCCTGTTACCAGAAGGATTTACCATAAAATATGGCGTAAATACTTATATTGGTGCGAATCCAAGAGTTACTCATGGAGTAAGGTTAGGATTCCAAGTTATACTTCAGCTGCTGTCCAGCTGCAGGTAAAAAAAAAGAAGGAAGAAATGAACAGCAGCCAATCAGCATCAACAGTGCTGAGGTCATAAACTCTTTTACTGTGAACTCATAAGATTTCACTTAACTTTCACGAGATTTCATATTAAACTTCCTTAAACTGAATAGGGAAATAACACGAGTGTGCATGAGGCTCACTCCCTTGCAGGTCCCGGAACAAACATACTGATTTGCTGCTTAAAGTCCTTTGCAATGGGGTGTGAATACTTAGGACATTTTGAGGTAAACTATTTTTTTTTACATAGAGATGTTCAGATGATATTTTCTAATTAGCGTAGTTTTAACATGGGGGTATCATGGCCCTATAAGTCATGTTTTCTCCTTCTGTCCTGTCTAGAATGTAACCCACGCAATTACCTATTGTAACACTAATAAAGGTTATTACACCAAAGTGCCTGTGCTGCTTGTGCATGTTGGGAGTTACCCCAGCCATGATGATGTCAGCATACATTGCTGACTCATTACTGTAACTAGACGGATAAACAACCTTGGGTGGGAATAAAAAATTACTTTCCTTATTTTACCCCTGCAGGAGAAATTAGAAGTTCTTGACAATAAAAAAAACCAAAAGCACAATTATGTGTGTTGTTTCTGATATTGACTAATTTATGCCATTACATTTTGTTAGATTTTAGCAAGAAATAATGCATCCTCCTTATTGAAAATGTCATATTATTTTTTTTTTAATTTTTTTTTTGCATATTAGGGTGTTTTTGAAGTTTAATATTTGTTGTAATAAATACACATTTCCAACATCATCATAGGTTAACTTTATTTTTTTTTATTTTTTTCTAGAATACAGAATGCACGCAAAACGGTTACAGCTTATGTTAGATAAATAATACTATAAATATGATACTCTGCTACCAAAGAGGGTGCTCATAGGCTATTTAACCTAATTTCCTGTGGCCACAGCGCATCCAACCAGCGCATTTTGTCCAGACTTTCTTTTCCTCAATTCAGTATTTTGTTGTGGCCTTTCATGTAAAAAAGGCCTTCTATTCTATAACTAGGTTTGAAGTTTAAAGGGGCATAGATTTCTTTCAAACAGGTGCTAAGATTCCATAATCCATTACACCTGGGAATTACTCTTCTCTACCACTAGGAGGAGGCAAAGATTCCCAAACCCCAAGAGCCCTATAAAACTCCTCACACATACCTCAGTCTTTACTTTGGTGGTTGAAGAATAAAGTTGTACATTTGATTCTTTAGAGAGGGGTTTTCAGTCTATATTAAGGCCCGGTTTCCCCTCAGAGTACAGTGCTTGTCAGAGGGATGTACGTGGGTTATGGTTTGTGATTTTTTTTTTTTTACCTCATTGGAAATTTTTCATAAACCTTCCATAATTGGTCGGCACTTTTTAAATTACTTTATATATATATTTGCTAATATATATGGCCCTGGGACAGAATAATTTAGTTTATTCCACTTGCTGTTTTTCACTTGTTGGCTTTTTTGGCACTCTTAGGTTGTATTTAGCGCGTTGATCTTAGGGTTTACGTGCGTTGGGCACATCGGGTTAACGCTTGTCTGGTTAGTGCACATTCCTTTTGTTTTGTTATAGTTTTTGCACTTCGGCTGGTTTAAGCATGTCAGGTTAGCACACGTTTGTCCTCGGTTATGCGCACATTGGATTTTGATGCTCTAAATCCCTTATAGAGCTGCCGCCCCCGCTATCACTGACTCCTGTATATTATTATTAACCCCTAATCTGCCGCTCCGTAAACCGCCGCTACTTACATTATCCCTATGTACCCCTAATCTGCTGCCCTAACATCGCCGACCCCTATATTATATTTATTAACCCCTAATCTGCCCCCCACAATGTCGCCTCCACCTGCCTACACTTATTAACCCCTAATCTGCCGACCGGACCTGAGCGCTACTATAATAAAGTTATTAACCCCTAATCCGCCTCACTAACCCTATAATAAATAGTATTAACCCCTAATCTGCCCTCCCTAACATCGCCGACACCTAACTTCAATTATTAACCCCTAATCTGCTGACTGGAGCTCACCGCTATTCTAATAAATGTATTAACCCCTAAAGCTAAGTCTAACCCTAACACTAACACCCCCCTAAGTTAAATATAATTTACATCTAACGAAATTAATTATCTCTTATTAAATAAATTATTCCTATTTAAAGCTAAATACTTACCTGTAAAATAAATCCTAATATAGCTACAGTATAAATTATAATTATATTATAGCTATTTTAGGATTAATATTTATTTGACAGGCAACTTTGTAATTATTTTAACCAGGTACAATGGCTATTAAATAGTTAAGAACTATTTAATAGCTACCTAGTTAAAATAATTACAAAATTACCTGTAAAATAAATCCTAACCTAAGTTACAATTAAACCTAACACTACACTATCAATAAATAAATTAAATACAATTCCTACAAATAACTACAATGAAATAAACTAACTAAAGTACAAAAAATAAAAAAGAACTAAGTTACAAAAAATAAAAAAATATTTACAAACATAAGAAAAATATTACAACAATTTTAAACTAATTACACCTACTCTAAGCCCCCTAATAAAATAACAAAGACCCCCAAAATAAAAAATGCCCTACCCTATTCTAAATTACTAAAGTTCAAAGCTCTTTTACCTTACCAGCCCTGAACAGGGCCCTTTGCGGGGCATGCCCCAAGAAGTTCAGCTCTTTTGCCTGTAAAAAAAAAACATACAATACCCCCCCCCCAACATTACAACCCACCACCCACATACCCCTAATCTAACCCAAACCCCCCTTAAATAAACCTAACACTAAGCCCCTGAAGATCTTCCTACCTTATCTTCACCATACCAGGTTCACCGATCCGTCCTGAAGAGCTCCTCCGATGTCCTGATCCAAACCCAAGCGGGGGGCTGAAGAGGTCCATGATCCGGCTGAAGTCTTCATCCAAGCGGGAGCTGAAGAGGTCCATGATCCGGATGAAGTCTTCATCCAAGCGGGAGCTGAAGAGGTCCATGATCCGGATGAAGTCTTCTATCAACGGCAGCCAACGTAGCCAATCAGATTGAGCTCGCATTCTATTGGCTGTTCCGATCAGCCAATAGAATGCAAGCTCAATCTGATTGGCTGATTGGATCAGCCAATCGGATTGAACTTGATTCTGATTGGCTGATTCCATCAGCCAATCAGAATACTCCTACCTTAATTCCGATTGGCTGATAGCATCCTATCAGCCAATCGGAATTCGAGGGACGCCATCTTGGATGACGTCCCTTAAAGGAACCATCATTCGGCTAGTAGGCATCGGGAGAAGAGGATGTTCCGCGTCGGATGGAAGATGATGGCTCCCGAAGAAAGAAGATTGAAGATGCCGTTGATAGAAGACTTCATCCGGATCATGGACCTCTTCAGCTCCCGCTTGGATGAAGACTTCATCCGGATCATGGACCTCTTCAGCTCCCGCTTGGATGAAGACTTCAGCCGGATCATGGACCTCTTCAGCCCCCCGCTTGGGCTTGGATTAGGACATCGGAGGAGCTCTTCAGGACGGATCGGTGAACCTGGTATGGTGAAGATAAGGTAGGAAGATCTTCAGGGGCTTAGTGTTAGGTTTATTTAAGGGGGGTTTGGGTTAGATTAGGGGTATGTGGGTGGTGGGTTCTAATGTTGGGGGGGGGGTATTGTATGTTTTTTTTTTTTACAGGCAAAAGAGCTGAACTTCTTGGGGCATGCCCCGCAAAGGGCCCTGTTCAGGGCTGGTAAGGTAAAAGAGCTTTGAACTTTAGTAATTAAAAATAGGGTAGGACATTTTTTATTTTGGGGGTCTTTGTTATTTTATTAGGGGGCTTAGAGTAGGTGTAATTAGTTTAAAATTGTTGTAATATTTTTCTTATGTTTGTAAATATTTTTTTTTTTTTTGTAACTTAGTTCTTTTTTATTTTTTGTACTTTAGTTAGTTTATTTCATTGTAGTTATTTGTAGGAATTGTATTTAATTTATTTATTGATAGTGTAGTGTTAGGTTTAATTGTAGGTAATTGTAGGTATTTTATTTAATTAATTTAATGATAGTATAGTGTTAGGTTTAATTGTAACTTAGGTTAGGATTTATTTTACAGGTAATTTTGTAATTATTTTAACTAGGTAGCTATTAAATAGTTCTTAACTAATTAATAGCTATTGTACCTGGTTAAAATAATTACAAAGTTGCCTGTAAAATAAATATTAATCCTAAAATAGCTATAATGTAATTATAATTTATATTGTAGCTATATTAGGATTTATTTTACAGGTAAGTATTTATCTTTAAATAGGAATAATTTATTTAATAAGAGTTAATTAATTTCGTTAGATTAAAATTATATTTAATTTAGGGGGGTGTTAGTGTTAGGGTTAGACTTAGCTTTAGGGGTTAATACATTTATTAGAATAGCGGTGAGCTCCGGTCGGCAGATTAGGGGTTAATAAGTGTAGGCAGGTGGAGGCGACGTTGAGGGGGGCAGATTAGGGGTTAATAAATATAATATAGGGGTCGGCGGTGTTAGTGGCAGCAGATTAGGGGTACATAAGGATAACGTAGGTGGCGGCGCTTTGCGGTCGGCAGATTAGGGGTTAATTATTGTAGGTAGCTGGCTGCGACGTTGTGGGGGGCAGATTAGGGGTTAATAAATATAATATAGGGGTCGGCGGTGTTAGGGGCAGCAGATTAGGGGTACATAAGGATAACGTAGGTGGCGGTCGGCAGATTAGGGGTTAAAAAAATGTAATCGAGTGGCGGCGATGTGGGGGGACCTCGGTTTAGGGGTACATAGGTAGTTTATGGGTTTTAGTGTACTTTAGAGCACAGTAGTTAAGAGCTTTATAAACCGGCGTTAGCCCAGAAAGCTCTTAACTACTGACTTTTTTCCTGCGGCTGGAGTTTTGTCGTTAGATGTCTAACGCTCACTTCAGACACGACTCTAAATACCGGAGTTAGAAAGATCCCATTGAAAAGATAGGATACGCAAGTGACGTAAGGGGATCTGCGGTATGGAAAAGTCGCGGCTGAAAAGTGAGCGTTAGACCCTATTTTGAGTGACTCCAAATACCGGAGTTAGCCTAAAACCAGCGTTAGGAGCCTCTAACGCTGGTTTTCACGGCTAACGCCAACTCCAAATCTAGGCCTGAGTCCCCTGAACACCTTTCTACCATTTTAGGTGTGTCTATTGTAAAGAAGCCTTCTCCAGCTCATTTATGTGACTCATGTTTCGAATTATTAATACAATCAGACAAACCTAATGCTGTTTCTTTGGGTATTGATGCACCTTCTTTTTTTCATTACAGGAGAATGTGGACAATGTTTTTTCTACTGTGAAAAATGTTATCAGATTTTACCTTTCACAAGTTCTATGTGTCTTGAAACCATGGATACTGTTATGTCTTCAAATGGTGAAGTTTCATCTGGTGATGAGGAATCTTCAACTGATGTTGAATCTGATATTTCCTCTTTTATGTTTAAAGTTAAACATATTTGTTCTCTTTTAAAAGAGGATTTAACTACTTTAGGTGTTAAAGAACCTAAAGTTTCAGAGGATATGCCTTGTAACCATTTAAATTCTCCCTGAGGGTTTGCCTATTCATGATGCTGTCTCTGACATGATTTCTAGGTAATGGTCTAAGACAGATAATTAATTTACTCCTTCTGCAAGGTTTAACAAGTTATATCCTTTACCTGCTGCTAATTAATGTTGATTTATGGGAAACTGTTACCAAGGTGGATGGGGCAATTTCTACTGTGGCTAAAAGTACTACTATTCCTTTGGAACACAGTACTTCTTTTAAAGACCCTTTAGATAGAAAATTAGAGTCTTTTCATATGAGGGCCTTTTTACAAGCAGGGTATACAGGGAGTGCAGAATTATTAGGCAAGTTGTATTTTTTGAGGATTAATTTTATTATTGAACAACAACCATGTTCTCAATGAACCCAAAAAACTCATTAATATCAAAGCTGAATAGTTTTGGAAGTAGTTTTTAGTTTGTTTTTAGTTATAGCTATTTTAGGGGGATATCTGTGTGTGCAGGTGACTATTACTGTGCATAATTATTAGGCAACTTAACAAAAAACAAATATATACCCATTTCAATTATTTATTTTTACCAGTGAAACCAATATAACATCTCAACATTCACAAATATACATTTCTGACATTCAAAAACAAAACAAAAACAAATCAGTGACCAATATAGCCACCTTTCTTTGCAAGGACACTCAAAAGCCTGCCATCCATGGATTCTGTCAGTGTTTTGATCTGTTCACCATCAACATTGCGTGCAGCAGCAACCACAGCCTCCCAGACACTGTTCAGAGAGGTGTACTGTTTTCCCTCCTTGTAAATCTCACATTTGATGATGGACCACAGGTTCTCAATGGGGTTCAGATCAGGTGAACAAGGAGGCCATGTCATTAGATTTTCTTCTTTTATACCCTTTCTTGCCAGCCACGCTGTGGAGTACTTGGACGCGTGTGATGGAGCATTGTCCTGCATGAAAATCATGTTTTTCTTGAAGGATGCAGACTTCTTCCTGTACCACTGCTTGAAGAAGGTGTCTTCCAGAAACTGGCAGTAGGACTGGGAGTTGAGCTTGACTCCATCCTCAACCCGAAAAGGCCCCACAAGCTCATCTTTGATGATACCAGCCCAAACCAGTACTCCACCTCCACCTTGCTGGCGTCTGAGTCGGACTGGAGCTCTCTGCCCTTTACCAATCCAGCCACGGGCCCATCCATCTGGCCCATCAAGACTCACTCTCATTTCATCAGTCCATAAAACCTTAGAAAAATCAGTCTTGAGATATTTCTTGGCCCAGTCTTGACGTTTCAGCTTGTGTGTCTTGTTCAGTGGTGGTCGTCTTTCAGCCTTTCTTACCTTGGCCATGTCTCTGAGTATTGCACACCTTGTGCTTTTGGGCACTCCAGTGATGTTGCAGCTCTGAAATATGGCCAAACTGGGGGCAAGTGGCATCTTGGCAGCTGCACGCTTGACTTTTCTCAGTTAATGGGCAGTTATTTTGCGCCTTGGTTTTTCCACACGCTTCTTGCGACCCTGTTGACTATTTTGAATGAAACGCTTGATTGTTCGATGATCACGCTTCAGAAGCTTTGCAATTTTAAGAGTGCTGCATCCCTCTGCAAGATATCTCACTATTTTTGACTTTTCTGAGCCTGTCAAGTCCTTCTTTTGACCCATCTTGCCAAAGGAAAGGAAGTTTCCTAATAATTATGCACACCTGATATAGGGTGTTGATGTCATTAGACCACACCCCTTCTCATTACAGAGATGCACATCACCTAATATGCTTAATTGGTAGAAGGCTTTCAAGCCTATACAGCTTGGAGTAAGACAACATGCATAAAGAGGATGATGTGGTCAAAATACTAATTTGCCTAATAATTCTGCACTCCCTGTATGCTCAGGTCAGCTATTTATATTGCTGATGTGGCTACTGCTTCAACTTACTGGCTGTCTAGTCTTTCAGAGTCTGCTAGTGCTAATCTTTTGGGTTTACTCAAAAGTGCCACTTCTTTTATTTGTGATGCTGTATTTGATATTATGAAAATTAATGTCAAATCATATCTTTGGCAGTCCTTGCCAGGAAGGCCTTATGGCTTAAGTCCCATTCTGCTGATATGGTGTCAAAATCCAGATTATTATCTCTTTCCTTTCAAGAAAGAAGTTGTTTGGTTCTGATTTAGATTTTATAATATCTACTGTTATTGGAGGTAAAAGGGCTTTTCTTCCTCAGGACAAAAAGTCCAGAGGGAAATCTAAAGTTTCTAATTGATTTCATTCCTTTCATCAGAATAAAGAACAAAAGGTTGACTCCTCTGCTCAGAAGCAAGACACCTCTGACTCAGTCTGGAGATCTAGTGCTAACTGGAACAAGTCAAAGCAGGGTAAGAAATCTATCCCTACTACCAACGCTGCATGAAGGTGCGGCCCCTGATCCAGAAGTTCTGGTAGGTGGCAGATTAAGCCTCTTTAGGAGGCTTGGTTTCAGTCTATTCCAGACCCCTGGGTTCTGAATATAGTTTCTCAGGGATATTGAATAAGATTCAGAACACAGCCTCCAAGAGGAAGGTTTTTTTCTGTCCAATGTTCCAAGGAAACCTGTACAAGCTCAAGTTTTTGTCCAGTCTGTCTCAAATCTGTAAGCTATGGGAGTGATTGTTCCAGTTCCTTTGCAGGAACAGGTGATGAGATGTTATTCAAATCTCTTCATTGTTCTAAAGAAGGAAGGCACTTTTAGACCAGTTCTGGATCTGAAAGATCGGAATAAATTTGTAAGGATTCCATCTTTCAACATGGAAACTATTCTGCTTTTCGTTCAGCAAGGTCAGTTTATGTCCGCAATAGATTTAAAGGATGCTTACCTTCATGTTCCAATTCACAGAGATCATTTCCAGTTTCTGAGGTTTGCCTTTCTGGACAAGCATTTTCAGTTTGTTGCTCTACCATTTGATCTTGCTACAGTTCCAAGAATTTTTACAAAGTTTCTGGGTGCTCTCTTGCCTGTGATCCGCAGTGTTTCCATACATGGATGACATCTTGGTTCAAGCTCCATTTCTTTTTAAAGACACAATGAGTCCACGGATTTAATCCTTACTTGTGGGATATTCACCTCCTGTTCAGCAAGAGGAGGCAAAGAGCACCACAGCAGAGCTGTTAAATAGCTCCTCCCCTCCCTCCCACTCCAGTCATTCTCTTTGCCTACGTTAGTGATAGGAAGAGGTAAAGTGAGGTGTTAGATTAGATTCTTCAATCAAGAGTTTATTATTTTTAAAGTAGTGCCAGAGTGTGCTGCTTTGTTCTAGGGTGTAGCCGTAGTCCATATCAGTCTCTATAGTAGAGCTTTTGGTGGTTTTAAAGCAATGGGAACTTGTGAGACATAATTCTCACTGCGCCTCCCATATAATTGTTTGCTGCCCTTACCAAGAAAATCTGAGGGATATTTGCTCAGGACTTTTTTTCTAAATTACAGGTCCATGTGAGGGAGAGGACCTCGCAAACCTGGGAACCTCCTTACTGTCCGGCAGGAAATAATGAGGTAAGTGCTAACTTTATTCTGGGTGTGAAGGAGACTCAAAAGTTGGGCACATCATTTTTTATTCCTCATTGGATTTAGCCTTATTATCAGAGGCTTACAGATAGATTCTCTCAGAGTTTTAGGGAAAACTTGGGGACAGTTAAACGCAGGCACTGGGGCTGTATGGGACATAGGCTTTCAGTGTGACAAGTATTGCACATAACGGAGCCATCACTGAACTGCTTAAATTCTTATTTCCAGCTATTTACTTTTATATTACTAGCCGACCCAGAGTTTTTATTCGCTAGAGCAAATTAGCTGAGAGGGCTAAAGTCTCTTTGTGGGTCAATTTTATTAACTGTTTGGAGCAGGTTTTTATTCCCAGCGGCTTACTATTATATTATTAGCCGACCGGGAGTTTTTCTGGCCTCGTTATATTACTTTGCACTGTTTGGGGTAGGTTCTTACTCCCAGGACTTTATTTTTGTAAATAAGGCCGATCGGGAGATGTGTTTGTTCATATCTCCATGATGGCTGACATACACTGCATAGGAAGATATGTTATTATCAGGTTAGCCGCCTGTGAACGATACGCCCACGATGGGCAGAGCTATATCTACGCGATTTGCGCGCCTATTTACATAGCCCTAATTCCGTTGAATCGGAATCTTCTTTGCTGTTGTGTTTCACGCAGCAGAGATACTGCTCGTTTTGTGTTTTCAGTTTGTGATGCCTTCGATCATGTTAGGCTCTCAATCCGGGGGCAAATCACCTCAGCAAGACTTAGCTGAGGTCTGGTGATCGTTTTCAATTTTCACATTGTCTTGTAAAAACAAAGCAACAAAACAAAGCAAAAAACAAAGCAAAAAAACAAAGTAACACCAAAATGTTTAGAAATGGTGCATTCAGTTGGTATAAGAACCTACCAGGAATGTTAATTACCATATCTTTTTAATATTTAAAAGCTATTCAATTTAAATGGGTACCTCAGCAAAATATCTGAGGTGTAAGTAGGTACTACAATCTTTGCTTGCTAATCATTACTGAACGCAAAAATAAAAAGTTAGTTTAAAATTTAAAGAGACAGTAATGTTTTTTATTTGTTAATTTTGTTTAAAAAAAAAATCAAGGTTACTTTACAAAAAAAGATTTAAAGAGACAGTAACATTTTTTATGTGCCAATTTTTAGTAAGTCTTTTTAATTTAATCTAGGGTTTTTACTGTTTAGGAGTCTATTGACTACGGTAAATCTATGCAATTTCTCCTATAATGTCCCACAAAATTTTATGGTCCACATGCAGTGCCCTGCGCTTTCTCTCATACTCCTTTCTGAGTTTTTCTGCATTTCATGCATGTTACGTTCTTCCCACGTGGTAGGAATCATTTCTAGAGGTTTCCGAATGGTTCTTCCCAGTTACCTGAAAGAGGAAGATACTTTGGGATTATCTGGAGAGAGAATTTTCAGACTCAGATGAATAATATTTTGTTCTGAGGTTGGTTTTCTTCAGTTTTCTAGCTTGAACATCTCCATTAGTTACTCTGGGAGATTACAACGCTAGTGGTGTTGGTGCGTCCAGTAAGTTATAAGGAATGGAAGAGACCGCATTTCCTATATTTGAAAAGATGTTTCCCATGAGCCGACTCAACTATACCCCTAGAGGATAATTAGTTTTTTTTTTCACGGGTTCTATGGCCAAGGATTAGAGAAGGGAAGGTACACCAGGGTTTACAGTGACAACCAGCTGTGTACTTGGTTACCGTCACTAGTGCAACGGCATATTGGTTTGATGGGTTGTCTGATGCTACTACACCAGAAACTCCCATGGATAAAATCCAGGACAATTAAAGCTACTTCCTTTATTTCAAATTCTTCCCTTCAAGTTATCAGGGAGCATATGTTTCTCTGTTCCAGCTCACAGAGCCTTATGGTTAGAGCCTTGTTCTACGGATGTATGCTCTAAGTCTAGTTTTTTAGCGATTCCTTACAAGGGGAGGACCTTGTTGGGACTTGGCTTGACGGAAATAATCTCTTTTGAAATTTAAGGAATTTCAAAATAAATAAATCCAAATAGCCTACTGTTGAATCAAACACAGCATGAAGGTCATGCCCCCGATCTGGAACCGGATCTTGTAGGGGACAGACTTTCTGTCTTCACTCAGGCTTGGGTTCGAGAGATCCCTGGGCAATAGAAATAGTGTCCCAGGGATACAAATTAGAGTTTAAAAGTTTTCCTCCCAGAGGTGGGTTTCTGCTTTCAAGATTATTTGCAGATCAGACAAAGAGAGAGACATTCTTACATTATGTAGGAGACCTCTCCGCCCTGGGAGTGATTGTTCCCATTCCAGTACAGGAACAGGGGCAGGGTTTTTATTCAAATCTGTTCGTAATTCCCAAAAAGGAGGGAACTTTCAGACCAATTTTAGACTTCAGGAGTCTAAACAAATTCTCAGGGTTCCGTCTTTCAAGATGGAAACCATTCGTTCCATTCTTCCATTGATCTAGGTGGGTCAATTTATGACAACAGTGGATTTATAGGACGTATAGCTACATTTTCCTATCCACAGGGATCATCGCAAGTTCCTAAGGTTTGCCGTTCTAGACAAACACTTCCAGTTCGTGGTTCTTCCTTTCGGTCTGGCCACGGATCCCAGAATCTTCACAAGGGGCTTTGGGGTGGCGCCTTATCTGGACGATATTCTAGTCCAGGCGCCATCTTTTCAGCAAGCAAGATCCCATACTGACATGGTGTTATCTTTCCTGAGAACTCACTGGTGGAAGGTAAATTCGGAATAGAGTTTCTTAGTCCCAAATACAAGGGTGACTTTCTTGGGAACCATAATAGATTCCATATCTATGAAGATTTTTCTGACAGAAGTCAGAAAATCAAAGATTATCGATTCTTGTCTAGTCCTTCAGTCCACTCCTCGGCTGTCAGTGGCCCAGTGCATGGAGGTAATCGGGTTGATGCTGGCGGCTATGGATTTCATCCCTTTTGTTCGGTTCCACCTCAGACCTCTGTAGTTAAGCATGCTCAGGCAATGGAATGGAGACTATGCAGACTTGTCTCCTCAAATAACTCTGGATCAGGAGACAAGGGACTCTTTTCTTTGGTGGTTGTCTCTGGATCACCTATACCAGGGAACATGCTTTCGCAGACCATCCTGGGTGATAGTGACAATGGATGCCACCCTTCTAGGGTGGGGAGCTGTCTAGGGTTTCCTATGGGCTCAGGGAGTGTGGACTCAGGAGGAGTCTGTTCTTCCTATACACATCCTGGAACTGAGAGCGATCTTCAATGCTCTTCTAGTCTGGCCTCAGTTGGCTTCGGCCCAGTTCATCAGATTTCAGACGGACAACATAACGACAGTGGCTTACATCAATCATCAAGGAGGAACGAGGAGTTCCTTAGCGATGAACGAGGTAGCCAAGATAATCCAGTGGGCGGAGGCCCATTCTTGCCATCTGTCAGCGATCTATATCCCAGGGGTGGACAATTGGGAGGTAGATTTTCTGAGCAGACAGACTTTTCATCCGGTAGAAGTGGGAACTCCATCCGGAAGTATTCTCCAACCTGATTATCAAATGGGGTCGGCTGGAGTTAGATCTCATGGCATCTCGCCAGAATATCAAGCTTCCGAGATACGGGTCGAGGTCCAGGGATCCCCAGGCAGAACTGATAGATGCTCTGATGGCTCCTTGGTCCTTCAATTTTGCATACCTATTTCCTCCGTTTGCACTTCTTCCTTGAGTCATTGCTTGAATCAAACAGGAGACGGCATCAGTGATCCTCATTGCTCCTGCGTGGCCTCGCAGGATTTGGTATGCAGACCTGGTGGAAATGTCATCACTGCCACCTTGGAAACTTCCGTTGAGGAAAGACCTTCTCATTCAAGGGCCCTTCCTTCACCCACATCTAGTTTCTCTGAAGCTGACTGCTTGGAGATTGAAGCTTAATCCTATCCAAGCGGGGGTTTTCAGATTCAGAGTCTTAGAGACCATGATCCAGGCTCGTAAGCCTGTGACTAGAAAGATTTACCATAAGATATGGCGTAGATATCTTTTTTGGTGTGAATTCAAGGGCTACTCATGAAGTAGAGTTAGGATTCCTAGAATTTTGTCTTTTCACTAAGAAGGATTGGAGAAGGGTTATCGGCAAGTTCCCTAAGGGGTTGGATCTCTGCCTTGTCTATTTTGTTACATAAACGTCTAGCGGATGTTCAATCCTTTTGTCAGTCTTTGGTTAGAATCAGGCCTTTGTTTAAACCAATTACTCTTCCATGGAGTCTGAATTTAGTTCTCAAAGTTCTTAAAGGGGTTTCGTTTGAGCCTATGCATTCCTTAGATATTAAGTTGTTATCTTGAAAAGTTTATTTCTTGTTGCCATTTCTTCAGCTCGAAGAGTGTCTGAATTTTCGCCATTACAATACAATTGTCCTTTACCTTATTTTTCATTTGGATAAGGTATTTTTACGTACTAACCTAGGGTTCCTTCCTAAAGTTGTTTCAAACAGGAACATTAATCAGGAAATTGTGGTTCCTTCCTTGTGTCCTAATCCTTCTTCTCCAAAGTAACGTCTTTTGCACTATTTGGACGTGGTCTGTGCTTTAAAATTTTATTTACAAGCGACTAAGGACTTTCGTCAGTCGTCTTCTTTATTTGTCGTTTTCTCTGGGAAACGTAAGGGTCAGAAAGCTATGGCTACCTCTCTTTCTTTTGGCTAAAGAGTATCATCCGGTTTGCTTATGAGACTGCTGGACAGCAGCCCCCTGAAAGAGTTACGGCTCATTCCACTAGGGCTGTTGCTTCCTCATGGGTATTCAAAAATGAAGTTTCTGTAGAACAGATTTGCAAGGCTGCAACTTGGTCCTCTCTCTCGAGGCTGTTTTTGGGAGAAAGGTTCTTCAAGCAGTGGTGCCTTCAGTTTAAGTTCCCTGTCTTGTCCCTCCTTTATCATCCGTGTACTCTAGCTTTGGTATTGTATCCCAAAAGTAAGGATGTAATCCGTGGACTCATCGTGTCTTTAAAAAGAAAAGAAAATTTA
This sequence comes from Bombina bombina, assembly GCF_027579735.1. Taxonomy (NCBI): domain Eukaryota; kingdom Metazoa; phylum Chordata; class Amphibia; order Anura; family Bombinatoridae; genus Bombina; species Bombina bombina. The sequence continues at coordinate 559,972,989 of NC_069501.1, read as the reverse complement.
TGCTCACCTGATAAATTTATTTCTTTTTAGACACGATGAGTCCACGGCCCGCCCTGTTCTCTGAGACAGGTTATTAATTTTTTGTAAACTTCAGACACCTATGCACCTTGGCTTTTCCTTTCTCTTCCTAACTTCGGTCGAATGACTGGAGTGGGAGGGAGGGGAGGAGCTATTTAACAGCTCTGCTGTGGTGCTCTTTGCCTCCTCCTGCTTACCAGGAGGTAAATATCCTACAAGTAAAGATGAAATCCGTGGACTCATTGTGTCTAAAAAGAAATACATTTATCAGGTAAGCATAACTTTTCTTTTTTTCCTTCACCAGAATCTCACACTAACCGACTCTTTGTTTCTTTAACAACATGGTTGGAGGATCAATTCTCCAAAAAGTTATTTGATTCCTCAAACAAGGATAACTTTTTTGGGATTTCAAATAGATTCAGTCTCCATGAGTCTTTCTCTAACAGAGCAGAGATGGTTAAAATTGTTGTCTGAACCTTCAGTCTCTCTCTTTTCCCTCTGTTGCTCTTTGTATGGAAGTTCTAGGTCTCATGATTGCAGCTTCAGATGGAATTCCATTTGCTCGTTTTCACATGAGACCTTTTTAGCTTTGTATGCTTTGTCAATGGTGCAGAGACTATAATCAGCTGTATCAAGATATTTTTGGATCTCAATATAATTCAGTCTCTAACTTGGTGGCTGGATCATCAGTTTATTTTTCAGGGGGCTTTTTTTTGCTTGTCCTACCTGGACTGTGATCACTACAGATACAAGTCTTTTAGGTTGGGCAGCTGTTTGGGGGTCTCTGAAAACCCAGAGAGTTTGGAATCCTTGTGAGGCAAGGTTACCTATTAATCTTCTAGAACGCTGTGCAATTTTCAAGGTTCTTCAAGCTTGGCCTCTGTTGAAAAGAGAATCTCATCTCCGTTTTCAGACAGACAATGCTACAGCAGTGGCTTTTGTCAATCATAGGGGGGAAATTGCAGTTCTCTTGCCATGAGGGAGGTGACTCAAACTCTGTCATAGTCAGAAATAAATTTCTGTCTTGTCTCTGCAATTTCATATTCCATGGTGTAAACAACTGGGAAGCAAATTTACTCAATTGTCAATCTCTACATCCAGGGGAGTGTTCTTTTTACCAGTATGTGTTCAATCAGATTGTGGATCGTTGGGATCTCCCAGAGATAGATCTGATGGCCTCTCATTTGAACACCAATCTTCCAAGGTACTTTGTGAGGTCCAGGGATCCTCTAGCAGAGTTAGTGGATGATCTAATAGTTCCTTGGTCATTTCAGCTTGCTTATCTGTTTCCTCTGCTGGTAATTCTGCCCAGAGGGATTTCTAAGAGAAGCCTAAGAAATCTTTGTAATCCTGATTGCCTCAGCTTGGCCTTGCAGGATTTAGTATGCAGATCTGGTTCAAATGTCCAGCTGCGGTCAGGCCTTCTTTCTCAAAGTTAATTTCTCTGAACTTGATGTCATGGAAATTGAACGTTTAGTCGTTGGACATAAGGGTTTCTCTGATTCTGAAACCTTAATTCAAGCTCATAAGCCTGTGACTAGGAGAATCTATCAGAATATCTTGAAGGCCTTAATTTCTTGGTGTATAGATCATGGATTTTCCTGGCATTCTTTCAGAATTCCTATGATTTTGCAGTTCTTACAGGGTGGTCTGGATAAGGGCCTATATGCCAGTTATCTGAAGGGACAGATTTCAGCTCTTTCAGTTTTGTTCCAAAGAAAGATTGCTAATCTTCCTGATACTCATGGTTCTGTTCAGGCTCTGGTCCTTTAATCAAGCCAATTTCTCCTCCATGGAATCTTAACTTGGTATTAAGGGTTTTGTGGACTCCTCCTTTTGAACCTATGCATAAGGTGGATATTAAACTACTTTATTGGAAAGTATTATTATATTAGCTGTGTCGTCTGCTAGAATAGTTTTGAATTATCTGCTCTTACTTGAGATCCTCTATTTGGTTTGTCATCAAGATAAGGCAGTTACTTTTTGCCTAAGGTTGTTGCTTTAGACTTTAGACTTTAGCAGAGAGGCTATAGACTGCACTTTTTTCCCCTGATGTAAGTCTTTAAATCAGGGATGCGGCCTATACTCGGGATGTAACTGTGAGTGGTTGGGGTGGGGGGCGGGGTTAAGCAGGAGCACAGTTCTTGTTAGAGGGAGGAATTTTGGCACAAACACTGGGCTTCCTGGAGATTCTGTCAGCTGCAGTAGACAACCTAAGCTCCCACACACAACAGTCCCTGATATGATGGGCATTAGGGACGATCCCTTACTCAAAGTTGTATTCTTAATTGGCCACCGCACCGTGCCACAGAAGCAGATGTCTGGCACAGTATAACCCCCCCAGCAACACTGCGGCCCACATCGATGTGCTCAGGATAGGAGTGTGATGGACTTAAGATGAGAGCAGGAGCTGCTGTGAGTTACCAGTATCAACTGTGACACAGGCGGCAGCATGACAGGATTGAGGTACTATAAAATTGATCTTAAAGTCATCTAACAGTACTGTATTTGATTTACTGGTACCTACTACTAGTGTAACCCCTTTGAGAATACAAGTAAATATCTATAGCACAAAGGATGGGAGTGAGATGGAGCAAGGATGGGAGCCACCTTATGTGTGTTCTGAGGGTGAGTCAGGATTGGGGATATATGATAAGTGGTGAGGGGGGGTTGTGTGAGGAAGGGGGCTAAGAGGGTGAGGAGGGCTGAGGGGAAGCTTGCAGGTAGGTAGTTAATAGGGCGAGTACTGGGCACTGTGTGAGGGAAGAAGGCTGAGTGGGTTAAGAGAAGGCAGTAATGTGTATATTTTAAGTTACATTTTTAATTTCTTTAAAATGGCACCAAACTTTAAGGGTGCGGCTTATAATAAGGAGCGGCCTATACTCGGAACAATACGGGTATACTGTTTCTTTAGCCTCCTGGTTGAAACTTTTTATTCACAAGACTTACTTGGAGGCAGGTCAGCCTCCACCGCAACGGATTACTGCTCATTCTACTAGGTCAGTTTCCACTTCTTGGGCTTTCAAGAATGAGGCTTAAGTTGCCCAGATTTGCAAGGTAGCTATGTGGTCTTCTTTGCATACTTTTACAAAATTCTACCATTTTGATGTTTTTGCTTCTTCTGAAGCAGCCTTTGGAAGGAAGGTTATTCAGGCAGTTGTACCCATTCCAAGTTTGGCACAACCAAAATTGTTATATTAATATACAGTACTTTTAACCTCTGTGGTTACCTTGTGCCTAAGCTTCTTTTCACAGCCCCCTGATCACATGGCTATTTATTTATAATCGATTAACTTGCATTTTAGCCAATCAGTGCAGTGTCATCCACAACCTACGGGCTTGAGGATAATGTTATCTATATGGCCCACATGAACTAGCAGTCTCCGGTTGTGTAAAGCTAATAAAAAAGCATGTGATAAGAGGCTGTCTGTAGTGGCTTACAAACAGGCAGAAATTTAGAGGTTTAGATGTTATAAAGTATATTAATATATCAATAACAGTAAAGGTGTTATCTCTCTTTTTTAAACAATAAACAGCAATATTGTTGACTGTCCCTTTAAGTGCATTAAAAAAAAACAAAAAACTTTTTTTTTTATTGGGCTCTTATTTTTTTTTTTTTTTACTTTCCTTTGCTTGGCTATACATTAGACTGAGATATGTGTGAGGTGGTGGTGGTGGGGTGTTTATAGGTAGGGTGACCATATTTCCGCTTTAAAAAGGGACACATATAAAAAAATACATATTTCAGGGTTCTTACACAAAACATTTCTTTAAACAGCCCTGAAAACAGCCTTGACCTGTATTTTTCATAGGTTTCCCCTTTTTAAAGCGGCAATATGTCCGCCCTATTTATAGGACTCTTGGGGTTTGGGAATCTTTGCCTCCTCCTAGTGGTATAGAAGAGTAATTCCCAGGAGTAATGGATTATAGACTCTCACCACCATGAAAAAATGAATTTATCAGGTAAGCATAAATTATGTTGTTGATCCAATTAAAAATTAAAAAAAAACTTTTCGCAAATGAACCACTTTCTCCTGTTATTTTTTGTTTAAACTAGATTCAGTTCCACAAAACTATACTGAAATAGGCATTGAAAACTTGTGATAGGCAGCTACCAACATGCCGATTAATTATTGAACAACACATTGTGTTTAATCCCCACAGAGCTAAAGTTCCACTAAGGAGCTGCAGCACATTGTATCTACATCATGTAATCTTGCGCCATATACATAAATCAAAGTGTACTTAAATAAATTGAATAATAATTCACTGAGTCAGGTGTATTCTGCATTATTTGTTTTATTTTTGTTTCCAAAAAAATATGTAGACTTTTTTTTAAATTTTGCCTAAACAGCTCTTTGTTTTTGCAATGAAAGAAGTTAAATTGACAGTCAACTCAAAATTTGTTATTGTTTAAAAAGATAGATAATCACTTTATTACCTATTCCCCAGTTTTGCATAACCAATACTTATATTAATATACTTTTTACCTCTGTAATTGAAAAAATATTACAACAGAAGGCAGCGCTAGATACCGTACAACGTGATTCTTGGAGCTGGACTGAAACTTTCCAAAATCCAAATGGCGGCTGTGTTGAGCCAGGGGAATGCAGCTTTACAAAGATCAGTGGGTTTCTTCTCCACAGACAGATGAACAAATACCTATAGGATGACAAAAAGAAGACAGCGCAATCCTCTATTCAAGGTAGTATTTATTGAAGGGCAGTCACAACACGCTAGTAATTAGACACTTACTAGATGGATGAAAATAACAAGCCCGAAGATTGCAGGAGAAACTCAGTGTCTTTGCAGCAGTTGACCGCCAATGCGTGCGTAATCCGGACAGTCTGACCCAGTCAAATTCAAAACTCCCGGCTTGTGGTAAAGCTTACGCAGCCGATTGTTGACGTCACTGCTACCCCTCCTACGGATGCTTGAACGGACCAAAAGAAACTCAACGCGTTTCGCTGGTAACACACCGGCTTTCTCAAGAGTGAAAGCCGGTGCGACGGGCGGAGGAAGCTGGAGCGGCTGTCAAGATTAAAAGGTAAGTTTTTTTTCACAACACAAGTGAAATGTAAATTTTGATGAATTAAAGTTCCCCTGTTTTTAATCGAATTTTTAAAAACCGGAAATTTACATTCACTTTAAAGGATTACTTTCTGTTATAATTTTTAAGCTAAACAACTAACATATTAAAGTTAATAAACATTAATTAAAACCTACTGACCTATATTTTCTCCAAATCGAAGTTTCATAACGTTCTAAAAGTTATCTTTTATTCGCCGATGATGTCACGTTATCCTGCCCACTATTTTCAGCACTGAGTGTTCAAAATATTTAAACCAATAACTTTGTGTTAAAAGCGCCATTTTGAAACCTAGGTATTGTAAACGGATTGGTACAGAGCAAAGGATACCCACGGAGTGGGTTTGGAAAACAATTAAATTTGCAGACAAGATTTCTGATATACTGTACGGTAGAGATATGTTAATGAAAAGCTATTGATAAAAAGCGTATTTGGGGTAGTTAGTTAGTAACAGGCATAGAAAATATTTACTTACAGTGGCCCTTTAAGTATTTTTTCCTTTTTTTTTTTTTCTTATTACTCATCACTTTCTGGATATTTTTCATTAGAACTTGTGCTTTGCCACCAGGTATATGGATCTGTTATCATGCTACAAAATTTGGGTTTTTGTTGATGTTTAATGTTTAAAACTGATATTAAACTTTCCTTTTTAACAAGAAAAAACATTCAGCAATATAAATGTTTGTAAACATGTGAAAATCATTCTATGTTTCCTCACTTCTGTCGGTCAGTTTGTGTAATTTATTTTTGATTTGAGAACATGTGATTTGTAAATGAATCACTTTTTATTTTTGACATTTTAACTAAGTAGGAAATAACAGATTTATTTTTTTGCTGACCTATACACTGATTGTAGCAGGCACTATTCACCCTTTGCTGCTACAGAATACAGCGTGTCGCTGCTAGCCTTGAATATTTGGATGCTCATAAATAATGTAAAACATTTCCAAGATATGCTTCTGTCTGTTGCTATTTTTAGCTTAGTCTTACAATTGAAATCCACACAGTGTCTGAGCAAAATCCCCTTTCTTTATAAATCTTTCTGTCTTGTACTGCTCTTTTATTCAAATGCTTGTACATGTAAAAGTGACCAAAACATATGGCTAGTAGGATTCTTTTTTACCCAGGCAGAGACTCCATTAAGTGACACACTGCACAATTAAAAAATATTTATAGAAGCAAGAAGGACATTTTTGAACACTATTCACTTGTCATTTTTTTCTTCCTTGTTCATTTACCTGTATCTATGACATCTATACGTTTCAGTAGGCTAAATTAATTAAAAGATTTCCTTGGTTTTGTCTGGCATAATACAATTTCCAATCTACAGTATTTTGTGATTTCATCACTAAATGGACGTGTCAAGTTGTTTTTTCTATCTTTTTGTAGAGGTTTTTGCAGTAGAAATAGTACGATTCTTATGCCAATTTACAGATGACTAGTTAGGTCTCATGCTGAGTATTGTGCGCAGTTCTGGAGGCCATATCTCCAGAAGGCTAAAAACAATCTGTAATCCGTTTAAAAGAGGGCTACTAAAATTGTACATTATTTAAAAAATTAAAACTATAAAGGGAACTACAGAGCGCCAACTCAGAAGACAATAATATTGGCACCTAGTTGCCAATGAGGAGTGAGCACATTTAATTAGATATTTATCAGAGCGCCACACAAATAGTAGGCTAGGTGCAAGATCAGACCAACAAATACCAGTAACAATACATTTATAAAAGGTATAATTTAATACAATTGATACAAGTTCAATAAAATCTCTGATACAATTTTAATAAGTGCTGTAACATTCAGATTAAAAAAACAACAGTTCATGGATCCATGTAACAATATTGATAAAATTATAAAATCATAATCCTGAAAACTCAGGTAACCGATTGTGAAAAAGCCTGGTGACTTTGAGGCCTATTGAAGTTAAGAATAGGGAGACGCTAGGTTACGAACTCCAATAAAGTTAAAAGATGTGAAAAAGCAATTGGTTAAAACTTACGTGAATGTATAAATATGCTGTGATTAAATGTTAATGAGTGGTGAGAGGGGGGAAACCTAGAAAATCATAAAGCAGGAGGGGAATAAGTCCCGGATCACAGCATAGATTTTACTTATGTGTTTATACAAATGTATAATGTAGAAAAATGCTCCTAAACTGATATGGAGCATGACAAAAAAATAATAAATAACTACCATATATAGTGTTTGCGATAAAGAAACGTGTGAGCAGTGGATAAATAACTCCAATGTGGTAAAAAATAGTGAGTGTTGTGATATATGCAGGAGTGAAAATAAAATTCACAAAAACATCGCACAAAGGTGATCTGATAATAAACAAACAATAATGTGGATTTTAGTGAACACACTAGTGAATATTGAAAGCAGTTATGACACACTGTATTAGCAATGATACATTGGAGACTGCAAAGATGATCTCCGGTACCAGAGACCACTGTGCTATCAACCTTAATTTAATTGAAAAAAGAAGAATAAAAATGTGTGAAAAAGTGTCCGTTCAATGGTATGAGAATAACAGATGGTAATGCAGATGAACTATGGATAAGGACAAACTTCGGTAGGGTCCGGTAAAAATAGAAAGTCTCGCTAACAGTCTTTCCTAAGTGAAAATCCCAATTCCGGTAAAGTCCGATTAAAAAGGCTCGCTAAAAATGTTTCAAGTCCCAATTTTAACAATAAAGCAATAGTCCTCTGTAGAGTTTTGCAAAGTGTAAAGACCCCAATGCTTTATCCAAGGCAGGTGTCCCTTACCTGTCAGGGAAAGAAAAATACATATAGTGCAGAGGGTTTCAATAAAATCTAACACAATTAGAAAGCTCCTTACCAGTAACCAGCTAACGTGTTTCGGTCCTCACTGACCTTTATCAAGACTGGTTTTTTGATGTGAAGTAAGGTTATTATATACCTTACTAAGTGTCAGGTAAATAAGCACCTGTACGATTACACCGGAAGTGAAATTGAATGATTCCGGGTGATGATAAAATCATTTAAACTTTTTATAGAATAAAAACATTATGTTCTTCCTAAAGAATATTTTTATTTTTATATGATTGTATCATTACATGAGTGTCTGCCTTTTTTATGATGTCTCAAAGGATCGCTATGAATTCTTATAGTAATTGATACAGGGGGCTTGGGCCAAAGTCAGTTTATTATTGGTTAAGCCGGAGGTGTGCTAAGAGCTTTCAATCTGATTGGATAGTGTGACGGATTTTGTTATTGTTAAACTTCATATATTTGAAGCAAAATAATAATACTAATATCTTTTCACATCCGTAGGATAAATATATAGACGGATCAGGAAGGTGTGATCTGATTTCCAACAGCGGTGTTAGTATAAGTTTATTGTGATATTCGCTATATAAGTTTCAAAATGAGATTACACTCGTAAATTATAGAAGTGACTTTTAGAATAATTTGTTTTGTTATTATTCCACTCAGACATTTTCCCATTGGATCAACCTCAAATACCATAACAATGATTAATACATTACAAATGTAGGAATTAAATATCTACTATAATATCTGTATATGGAAACATGATTGTTTAAAGTTATGTAAAATTGCTATCTCTTGCAACTCCTTTTGTTTTAATTAGAGCTAGAGATTACTCTATGTTTAACCATACTCTAAAATGAGCCAGTATGGGGTACCAATGGGGTCACATAATGAAAGTCTTCATTTTTTTACTATGGATCATTTGCTATAGTGCCACAACAAACTTATACTAATATTAATTTAAAATCCAACTGTGTATGGAAATTAGACAGCATTGTGTTTTTTGTTTATATATCCACTCTGCTTAACCACATTGTTAACCAATGAGTTACATACCAAATGCTTATGTTTTTTCTATATTGCTTAGTCGGCATAATATCACAATAAGCCTATATTAACACTGCTTATGGAAATTAGATCACCTCTGCCTGATCCGTTTATATATTTTTCCTACGGATTGCATGCAAAAAGATACCAGAAATTTCAGTTTGCTCTAAATATATCCGTTTGCTTTATTCTGCTTAACAATAATAATACCCAATGGGTTACATAGCGAATATCACAATAAACTTATACTAACACCGCTGTTGGAAATCAGATCACACCTTCCTGATCCGTCTATATATTTATCCTACGGATTACATGTGAAAAGATATTAGTATTATTATTTTGCTTCAAATATATGAAGTTTAACAATAACAAAATCTGTCACACTATCCAATCAGATTGAAAGCTCTGAGCACCCCTCCGGCTTAGCCAATAATTAACTGACTTTGGCCCAAGCCCCCTGTATTAATTACTATAAGAATTCATAGCGATCCTTTGAGACATCATAATAAAGGCAGACACTCATGTAATGATACAATCATCTAAAAATAAAAATATTCTTTAGAAAGAACATAATGTTTTATTCTATAAAAAGTTTAAATGATTTTATCATCACCCGGAACGATTCAATTTCACTTCCGGTGTAATCGTACAGGTGCTTATTTACCTGACACTTAGTAAGGTATATAATAACCTTACTTCACATAAAAAAAACAGTCTTGATAAAGGTCAGTGAGGACCGAAACGCGTTGGCTGGTTACTGGTAAGGAGCTTTCTAATTGTGTTAGATTTTATTGAAACCCTCTGCACTATATGTATTTTTCTTTCCCTGACAGGTAAGGGACACCTGCCTTTGATAAAGCATTGGGGTCTTTACACTTTGCAAAACTCTACAGAGGACTATTGCTTTATTGTTAAAATTGGGACTTGAAAAACTGTTAGCGAGCCTTTTTAACCGGACTTTACCGGAATTGGGATTTTCACTTAGGAAAGACTGTTAGCGAGACTTTCTATTTTTACGGGATCCTACCGAAGTTTGTCCTTATCCTAAGTTCATCTGCATTACCATCTGTTATTCTCATACCATTGAACGGACACTTTTTCACACATTTTTTTCTTCTTTTTTCAATTAAATTAAGGTTGTTAGCACAGTGGTCTCTGGTACCGGAGATCATCTTTGCAGTCTCCAATGTATCATTGCTAATACAGTGTGTCATAACTGCTTTCAATATTCACTAGTGTGTTCACTAAAATCCACATTATTGTTTGTTTATTATCAGATCACCTTTGTGCGATGTTTTTGTGAATTTTATTTTCACTCCTGCATATATCACAACACTCACTATTTTTTTACCACATTGGAGTTATTTATCCACTGCCCACACGTTTCTTTATCGCAAACACTATGGCCTAGATTTGGAGTTTGGCGGTAGCCGTGAAAACCAGCGTTAGAGGCTCCTAACGCTGGTTTTAGGCTACCTCCGGTATTTGGAGTCACTCAAAATAGGGTCTAACACTCACTTTTCAGCCGCGACTTTTCCATACCGCAGATCCCCTTAGGTAAATTGCGTATCCTCTCTTTTCAATGGGATCTTTCTAACTCCGGTATTTAGAGTCGTGTCTGAAGTGAGCGTTAGACATCTAACGACAAAACTCCAGCCGCAGGAAAAAAGTCAGTAGTTAAGAGCTTTCTGGGCTAACGCCGGTTTATAAAGCTCTTAACTACTGTGCTCTAAAGTACACTAACACCCATAAACTACCTATGTACCCCTAAACCGAGGTCCCCCCACATCGCCGCCACTCGATTACATTTTTTTAACCCCTAATCTGCCGACCGCCACCTACATTATACTTATGTACCCCTAATCTGCTGCCCCTAACACCGCCAACCCCTGTATTATATTTATTAACCCCTAACCTGCCCCCCACAACGTCGCCTCCACCTACCTACACTTATTAACCCCTAATCTGCCAATCGCAAAGCGCCGCCACCTACGTTATCCTTATGTACCCCTAATCTGCTGCCCCTAACACCGCCGACCCCTATATTATATTTATTAACCCCTAATCTGCCCCCCACAACGTCGCAGCCAGCTACCTACAATAATTAACCCCTAATCTGCTGACCGCAAAGCGCCGCCACCTACGTTATCCTTATGTACCCCTAATCTGCTGCCCCTAACACCGCCGACCCCTATATTATATTTATTAACCCCTAATCTGCCCCCCACAACGTCGCCTCCACCTGCCTACACTTATTAACCCCTAATCTGCCGACCGGAGCTCACCGCTATTCTAATAAATGTATTAACCCCTAAAGCTAAGTCTAACCCTAACACTAACACCCCCCCCTAAGTTAAATATAATTTTAATCTAACGAAATTAATTAACTCTTATTAAATAAATTATTCCTATTTAAAGATAAATACTTACCTGTAAAATAAATCCTAATATAGCTACAATATAAATTATAATTACATTGTAGCTATTTTAGGATTAATATTTATTTGACAGGCAACTTTGTAATTATTTTAACCAGGTACAATAGCTATTAAATAGTTAAGAACTATTTAATGGCTACCTAGTTAAAATAATTACAAAATGACCTGTAAAATAAATCCTAACCTAAGTTACAATTAAACCTAACACTATACTATCATTAAATTAATTAAATAAAATACCTACAATTACCTACAATTAAACCTAACACTACACTATCAATAAATAAATTAAATACAATTCCTACAAATAACTACAATGAAATAAACTAACTAAAGTACAAAAAATAAAAAAGAACTAAGTTACAAAAAATAAAAAAATATTTACAAACATAAGAAAAATATTACAACAATTTTAAACTAATTACACCTACTCTAAGCCCCCTAATAAAATAACAAAGACCCCAAAAATAAAAAATGCCCTACCCTATTCTAAATTACTAAAGTTCAAAGCTCTTTTACCTTACCAGCCCTGAACAGGGCCCTTTGCGGGGCATGCCCCAAAAAGTTCAGCTCTTTTGCCTGTAAAAAAAAAACCATACAATACCCCCCCCAACATTACAACCCACCACCCACATACCCCTAATCTAACCCAAACCCCCCTTAAATAAACCTAACACTAAGCCCCTGAAGATCTTCCTACCTTATCTTCACCATACCAGGTTCACCGATCCGTCCTGAAGAGCTCCTCCGATGTCCTGATCCAAACCCAAGCGGGGGGCTGAAGAGGTCCATGATCCGGCTGTAGTCTTCATCCAAACGGGAGCTGAAGAGGTCCATGATCCGGATGAAGTCTTCATCCAAGCTGGAGCTGAAGAGGTCCATGATCCGGATGAAGTCTTCTATCAACGGCATCTTCAATCTTCTTTCTTCGGGAGCCATCATCTTCCATCCGACGCGGAACATCCTCTTCTCCTGATGCCTACTAGCCGAATGACGGTTCCTTTAAGGGACGTCATCCAAGATGGCGTCCCTCGAATTCCAATTGGCTGATAGGATTCTATCAGCCAATCGGAATTAAGGTAGGAATATTCTGATTGGCTGATGGAATCAGCCAATCAGAATCAAGTTCAATCCGATTGGCTGATCCAATCAGCCAATCAGATTGAGCTTGCATTCTATTGGCTGATCGGAACAGCCAATAGAATGCGAGCTCAATCTGATTGGCTGATTGGATCAGCCAATCGGATTGAACTTGATTCTGATTGGCTGATTCCATCAGCCAATCAGAATATTCCTACCTTAATTCCGATTGGCTGATAGAATCCTATCAGCCAATCGGAATTCGAGGGACGCCATCTTGGATGACGTCCCTTAAAGGAACCGTCATTCGGCTAGTAGGCGTCGGGAGAAGAGGATGTTCCGCGTCGGATGGAAGATGATGGCTCCCAAAGAAAGAAGATTGAAGATGCCGTTGATAGAAGACTTCATCCGGATCATGGACCTCTTCAGCTCCCGCTTGGATGAAGACTTCATCCGGATCATGGACCTCTTCAGCTCCCGCTTGGATGAAGACTTCAGCCGGATCATGGACCTCTTCAGCCCCCCGCTTGGGCTTGGATAAGGACATCGGAGGAGCTCTTCAGGACGGATCGGTGAACCTGGTATGGTGAAGATAAGGTAGGAAGATCTTCAGGGGCTTAGTGTTAGGTTTATTTAAGGTTAGATTAGGGGTATGTGGGTGGTGGGTTGTAATGTTGGGGGGGGGGTATTGTATGTTTTTTTTTTTACAGGCAAAAGAGCTGAACTTCTTGGGGCATGCCCCGCAAAGGGCCCTGTTCAGGGCTGGTAAGGTAAAAGAGCTTTGAACTTTAGTAACTTAGAATAGGGTAGGGCATTTTTTATTTTGGGGGTCTTTGTTATTTTATTAGGGGGCTTAGAGTAGGTGTAATTAGTTTAAAATTGTTGTAATATTTTTCTTATGTTTGTAAATATTTTTTTATTTTTTGTAACTTAGTTATTTTTTATTTTTTGTACTTTAGTTAGTTTATTTCATTGTAGTTATTTGTAGGAATTGTATTTAATTTATTTATTGATAGTGTAGTGTTAGGTTTAATTGTAGGTAATTGTAGGTATTTTATTTAATTAATTTAATGATAGTATAGTGTTAGGTTTAATTGTAACTTAGGTTAGGATTTATTTTACAGGTAATTTTGTAATTATTTTAACTAGGTAGCTATTAAATAGTTCTTAACTATTTAATAGCTATTGTACCTGGTTAAAATAATTACAAAGTTGCCTGTCAAATAAATATTAATCCTAAAATTGCTATAATATAATTATAATTTATATTGTAGCTATATTAGAATTTATTTTACAGGTAAGTATTTAGCTTTAAATAGGAATAATTTATTTAATAAGAGATAATTAATTTCGTTAGATGTAAATTATATTTAACTTAGGGGGGTGTTAGTGTTAGGGTTAGACTTAGCTTTAGGGGTTAATACATTTATTAGAATAGCGGTGAGCTCCAGTCGGCAGATTAGGGGTTAATAATTGAAGTTAGGTGTCGGCGATGTTAGGGAGGGCAGATTAGGGGTTAATACTATTTATTATAGGGTTAGTGAGGCGGATTAGGGGTTAATAACTTTATTATAGTAGCGCTCAGGTCCGGTCGGCAGATTAGGGGTTAATAAGTGTAGGCAGGTGGAGGCGACGTTGTGGGGGGCAGATTAGGGGTTAATAAATATAATATAGGGGTTGGCGGTGTTAGGGGCAGCAGATTAGGGGTACATAGGGATAATGTAAGTAGCGGCGGTTTACGGAGCGGCAGATTAGGGGTTAATAATAATATGCAGGGGTCAGCGATAGCGGGGGCGGCAGAATAGGGGTTAATAAGTGTAAGGTTAGGGGTGTTTAGACTCGGGGTACATGTTAGGGTGTTAGGTGCAGACGTAGGAAGTGTTTCCGCATAGCAAACAATGGGGCTGCGTTAGGAGCTGAACGCGGCTTTTTTGCAGGTGTTAGGTTTTTTTTCAGCTCAAACAGCCCCATTGTTTTCTATGGGAGAATCGTGCACGAGCACGTTTTTGAGGCTGGCCGCTTGCGTAAGCAACTCTGGTATCGAGAGTTGAAGCTGCGTTAAATATGCTCTACGCTCCTTTTTTGGAGCCTAACGCAGCCTTTATGTGGACTCTCAATACCAGAGTTATTTTTATGGTGCGCCAGAAAAAAGCCGGCGTTAGCTACGCGGGTCTTTACCAACAAAACTCCAAATCTAGGCCTATATATGGTAGTTATTTATTATTTTTTTGTCACGTTCCATATCAGTTTAGGAGCATTTTTCTACATTATAAATTTGTATAAACACATAAGTAAAATCTATGCTGTGATCCGGGACTTATTCCCCTCCTGCTTTATGATTTTCTAGGTTTCCCCCTCTCACCACTCATTAACATTTAATCACAGCATATTTATACATTCACGTAAGTGTTAACCAATTGCTTTTTCACATCTTTTAACTTTATTGGAGTTCGTAACCTAGCGTCTCCCTATTCTTAACTTCAATAGGTCTCAAAGTCCCCAGGCTTTTTCACAATCGGTTACCTGAGTTTTCAGGATTATGATTTTATAATTTAATCAATATTGTTACATGGATCCATGAACTGTTGCTTTTTTAATCTGAATGTTACAGCACTTACTAAAATTGTATCAGAGATTTTATTGAACTTGTATCAATTGTATTAAATTATACCTTTTATAAATTTATTGTTACTGGTATTTGTTGGTCTGATCTTGCACCTAGCCTACCATTTGTGTGGCGCTCTGATAAATATCTAATTAAAAAAATAAAACTTACCTGGAAAGGCTTAAAGGGACAGTAAAGTGATAATTAGACATTCATGACAGAGCATACAAATTTAAACAACTTTCCAATTTACTTTTATTATTTAATTTGCTTCCTTTTCTTGTTATCCTAGGTAGGCGCAGGAGCAGCAAATAACCTAGTTTCTAGCTGCTGATTGGTGGCTGCATATATATGCAGATTGTCATTGGCTCACCCAGGTGTTCAGTTAGAAACCAGTAGTGCATTGCTGCTCCTTCAACAAATGATACCAAGGGAATTAAGCAAATTAGATAATAGAAGTAAAAGTTTTTTAAAATTGTGTGTTCTACCTAAATCATGAAATAATTTTTTTGGGTTTCATGTCCCTTTTAATAAATATGTATAGCTTAGAGCAGATAAGGGAAAGAAGTGATATGATAGTAGCTTTCAGGTATATTGAGGATCTTAGTGAAGCTAAGGCCAAAAGAACAATTCCAGTGCAAGAGAACATGATCACAAGCTGAAAGGTAGTAGGTTCAGTAGTAATGTGTAGCACTTCTTCACAGAAAGGGTAGTTGATTCATGGAAAAAACTTCCATTAGAGGTGGTAAAGACAAACTCACACACCCTTGTAGATCACAACGTGAACAGCTGAAAGGCCGGATGTAGGTCAGAAAGTCACCTGATACCTCTTAACTGCTCGGAGTGCCATAGCTAGCAGCAGATCAAAACTCTGAAACCAAACAACTTCCAAAGTAGTAGCAGACACTGCTCAGAGAGTGATATTAAAAAAATATACTTTATTGATTCCAAAAGAGTCAGAAGTCACTGACGCGTTTCGAGCCCCCTTGTGGCACTTACTCATAGACTGTCTACGAGTAAGCGCCACTAGGGGGCACGAGACACGTCAGACTACCATGCCTCTGTACTCTGAACATGTCTGTGTGAGACTTTTTAATCAATAAAGTATATATTTTTTTAATATCACTCTATGAGCAGTGCCTGCTACTATTTTGGAAGTTGTGTGGTAAAGACAAACACTGTGGGGGACTTCAATATTGCTTGTGATGAGCATAAGGCTATCCTACAAAGTAAATAGGCTTACACTTTTAGAATTTTCTTTTGGAAGACTTGTTGGTCCTATGGTTCTTATCTGCCTTCAAAATCATCTACCTTCCTATGAGCATAGGAGGGAAGTATATATTAAAGAAAAGGAACTACCATTAATAATGGACACATGAGGGAAGTATACTTTAAAGAAAAGGAACTTGAGTTAATAAAAGACACTAGCTATCTATTGGTAGGGTAATAAGATGCTTCTTCTAATTAGGGTAGTGAAAGATTATTTTTAAATTTGTCAACAATTTATTTTCTCGCAC
This sequence comes from Bombina bombina, assembly GCF_027579735.1. Taxonomy (NCBI): domain Eukaryota; kingdom Metazoa; phylum Chordata; class Amphibia; order Anura; family Bombinatoridae; genus Bombina; species Bombina bombina. Next base: position 559,956,396 of record NC_069501.1, on the reverse strand, counting down.
ACATACTACAACTAAGCCTTTTTTATGGTATCACAAATAGTCATATAACACTTCACTTATCTATGCTACATAATGTACGATTGTATGACGAGCTGTTTAATTAGATTTCAGTCATTTGAAGTTACTTTATTAGGCTACCTCTGCATATCACAATTAGTGACTGAGGACTCATTTTCATTGAGCCGTAAATTGTTTTTCGCAAGGTCGCAAAATGAAAAAACTGCTGTTGGAAGCCATTACACTTACCAACAGTTTCCAATGGTGCGTTTTCCATCATTACCGGCAGCTGTGGTCCGTCTGCCAGTAATAAATTACGCGTCCCATAAAAAAATAATAGAAAGCGAAAATGCAAATTACACACTGTTTTCATTGAACTCACAAACAGGTAAAACTCTGTCAAAAGCTGTCGATAGTCTCAAACATTATAACATGCTCAGCTAGGAGTAAAATATTAAAAATAAGCTTTTTTTAAGCCTAGTTCCCATTGAGATAATAAAGTTTGCAAAAAATTGAAGTTTTTACTTTATACATATATTGTTATATGTACTATTTATTGCTGGCCCAGGTATAGGACTACTTTAAGTTATGTTCCTATTTAGACATTCATATGTATTTACATATAATAATATAATTAATCACATGTCTCCAAAATTCCAGCTATGCCTAGGGCAGCACTAAATGTTTTTTTTTTATAGAAAACAAAATAATGTTTCTCTTGTTAAGTGTATCCAGTCCACGGATCATCCATTACTTATGGGATATATTCCCTTCCCAACAGGAAGTTGCAAGAGGATCACCCACAGCAGAGCTGCTATATAGCTCCTCCCCTCACATGTCATATCCAGTCATTCTCTTGCAACCCTCAACATAGATGGAGGTCGTGAGAGGACTGTGGTGTTTTATACTTAATTAATTCTTCAATCAAAAGTTTGTTATTTTTAAATGGCACCGGAGTGTGCTGTTTTTTCTCAGGCAGTATTTGGAAGAAGAATCTGCCTGTGTTTTCTATGATCTTAGCAGAAGTAACTAAGATCCACTGGCTGTTCTCACACATTCTGAGGAGTGGGGTAACTTCAGAAAGGGAATGGCGTGCGGGGTCTCCTGCAGCTAAGGTATGTGCAGTAAAATATTTTTCTAAGGAATGGAATTGACTAAGAAAATACTGCTGATACCGAAGTAATGTAAGTAAAGCCTTAAATGGAGTAAAAGTGACTGGTATCAGGCTTATTAATGTAAGATATACATACTCTTTAAAAAAAGGATGTTTAAAACGTTTGCTGGCATGTTTAATCGTTTTTTTGAGGTACATTGGTGATAAAACTTATTGGGGCATAATTTTTTCCACATGGCTGACTTATTTTCTGCATAGAAACAGTTAACTGAGGCTTCCCACTGTTGTAATAATGAGTGGGAGAGGCCTATTTTAGTGCTTTTTTGCGCAGTAAAAATTCAGACTCAGTCTTCATGCTTCTTCCTGCATGATCCAGGACGTCTCTAGAGAACTCAAGGGTCTTCAAAAGTCATTTGAGGGAGGTAATCAGTCACAGCAGACCTGTGACAGTGTGTTTGACTGTGTTAAAAACGTTTTTTTCTCTATTGATTATCCGTTTTGGGTATTAAGGGGTTAATCATCCATTTGCAAGTGGGTGCAATGCTCTGATAGCTTAATACATTTACTGTGAAAATTTGGTTGCTATAACTGATTTGGTTCATTGTTATTTCAACTTGAGACAGGTTTTGTGCTTCTTAAATGCGCAGTAGCGTTTTTTATATTGCTTGTAAACTTATTTTAAAGTGTTTTCCAAGCTTGCTAGTCTCATTGCTAGTCTGTTTAAACATGTCTGACACAGATGAATCTGTTTGTTCATTATGTTTGAAGGCCAGTGTGGAGCCCCATAGGAATATGTGTACTAAATGTATTGATTTCACTTTAAATAATAAAGGTCAGTCTTTATCTGTAAAAGAATCACTTTACAGGACATGGCTACAATCATGAATAATACCCTGTCAGAAGTATTATCTAGATTGCCAGAATTAAGAGGCAAGCGCGATAGCTCTGGGATTAGGACAGAGCGCGCTGGTACTGTGAGAGCCATGTCCGATACTGCGTCACAGTTTGCAGAACATGAGGACGGAGAGCTTCATTCTGTGGGTGACGGATCTGATCCAGGGAAACCGGATTCAGAGATTTCTAATTTTAAATTTAAGCTTGAGAACCTCCGTGTATTGCTTGGTGAGGTTTTAGCTGCTCTGAATGACTGTAACACAGTTGCAGTTCCAGAGAAATTGTGTAGGCTGGATAGATACTATGCGGTGCCGGTGTGTACTGACGTTTTTCCTATACCTAAAAGGCTTACAGAAATTATTAGCAAGGAGTGGGATAGACCCGGTGTGCCCTTTTCCCCACCTCCTATATTTAGGAAAATGTTTCCAATAGACGCCACTACACGGGACTTATGGCAGACGGTCTCTAAGGTGGAGGGAGCAGTTTCTACTTTAGCTAAGCGTACCACTATCCCGGTGGAGGATAGTTGTGCTTTTTCGGATCCAATGGATAAAAAATTAGAAGGTTACCTTAAGAAAATGTTTGTTCAACAAGGTTTTATCTTGCAGCCCCTTGCATGCATTGCGCCTGTCACTGCTGCTGCAGCATTCTGGTTTGAGTCTCTGGAAGAGGCCATTCACACAGCTCCATTGGATGAAATTATGGACAAGCTTAAATCACTTAAGCTACCTAATGCATTTGTTTCTGATGCCATTGTACATTTGAATAAACTAACGGCTAAGAACTCCGGATTCGCCATCCAGGTGCGGAGAGCGCTATGGCTTAAATCCTGGTCAGCTGACGTGACTTCTAAATCTAAATTACTTAATATTCCTTTCAAGGGGCAGACCTTATTCGGGCCTGGCTTGAAAGAAATTATTACTGACATTACTGGAGGTAAGGGTCATACCCTTCCTCAGGACAGGGCCAAATCAAAGGCCAAACAGTCTAATTTTTGTGTCTTTCGAAATTTCAAGGCAGGAGCAGCATCAACTTCCTCCGCTCCAAAACAGGAAGGAACTGTTGCTCGTTACAGACAGGCCTGGAAAACTAACCAGTCCTGGAACAAGGGCAAGCAGGCCAGAAAACCTACTACTGCCCCCCAAGACAGCATGAAGGAACGGCCCCCTATCCGGAAACGGATCTAGTGGGGGGCAGACTTTCTCTCTTCGCCCAGGCGTGGGCAAGAGATGTCCAGGATCCCTGGGCGTTGGAGATCATATCTCAGGGATATCTTCAGGACTTCAAAGCTTCTACCCCTCGAGGGAGATTCCATCTATCAAGGTTATCAGAAAACCAGATAAAGAAAGAGGCATTCCTACGCTGTGTACAAGACCTCCTAGTAATGGGGGTGATCCACCCTGTTCCGCGGACGGAACAAGGGCAGGGATTTTACTCAAATCTGTTTGTGATTCCCAAGAAAGAGGGAACCTTCAGACCAATCTTGGATCTAAAGATCTTAAACAAATTCCTCAGAATTCCATCATTCAAAATGGAAACTATTCGGACCATCCTACCCATGATCCAAGAGGGTCAGTACATGACCACAGTGGACTTAAAGGATGCCTACCTTCACATACCGATTCACAAAGATCATCATCGGTTCCTAAGGTTTGCCTTTCTAGACAGGCATTACCAGTTTGTAGCTCTTCCCTTCGGGTTGGCTACAGCCCCGAGAATCTTTACAAAGGTTCTGGGCTCACTTCTGGCATTTCTAAGACCGCGAGGCATAGCGGTGGCTCCGTATCTAGACGACATCCTGATACAGGCATCAAGCTTTCAAATTGCCAAGTCTCATACAGAGATAGTTCTGGCATTTCTGAGGTCGCATGGGTGGAAAGTGAACGTGGAAAAGAGTTCTCTATCACCACTCACAAGAGTCTCCTTCCTAGGGACTCTTATAGATTCTGTAAAGATGAAAATTTACCTGACGGAGTCCAGGTTATCAAAACTTCTAAATGCTTGCCGTGTCCTTCATTCCATTCCACGCCCGTCAGTGGCTCAGTGCATGGAAGTGATCGGCTTAATGGTAGCGGCAATGGACATAGTGCCATTTGCGCGCCTGCATCTCAGACCGCTGCAATTATGCATGCTAAGTCAGTGGAATGGGGATTACTCAGATTTGTCCCCTCTACTAAATCTGGATCAAGAGACCAGAGATTCTCTTCTCTGGTGGCTTTCTCGGGTCCATCTGTCCAAGGGCATGACCTTTCGCAGGCCAGATTGGACGATTGCAACAACAGATGCCAGCCTTCTAGGTTGGGGCGCAGTCTGGAACTCCCTGAAGGCTCAGGGATCGTGGACTCTGGAGGAGAAACTCCTCCCAATAAATATTCTGGAGTTAAGAGCAATATTTAATGCTCTTCTAGCTTGGCCTCAGTTAGCAACACTGAGGTTCATCAGATTTCAGTCGGACAACATCACGACTGTGGCTTACATCAACCATCAAGGGGGGAACCAGGAGTTCCCTAGCGATGTTAGAAGTCTCAAAGATAATTCGCTGGGCAGAGTCTCACTCTTGCCACCTGTCAGCGATCTACATCCCAGGCATGGAGAACTGGGAGGCGGACTTTCTAAGTCGCCAGACTTTTCATCCGGGGGAGTGGGAACTTCATCCGGAGGTGTTCGCTCAACTGATTCATCGTTGGGGCAAACCAGAACTGGATCTCATGGCGTCTAGCCAGAACGCCAAGCTTCCTCGTTACGGATCCAGGTCCAGGGACCCGGGAGCGGCGCTGATAGATGCTCTAGCAGCCCCTTGGGTTTTCAACATGGCTTATGTGTTTCCACCGTTTCCGCTGCTCCCTCGACTGATTGCCAAGATCAAACAGGAGAGAGCATCAGTGATTCTGATAGCGCCTGCGTGGCCACGCAGGACCTGGTATGCAGACCTAGTGGACATGTCGTCCTGTCCACCATGGTCTCTGCCTCTGAGGCAGGACCTTCCTAATACAAGGTCCTTTCAACCATCCAAATCTAATTTCTCTGAGGCTGACTGCATGGAGATTGAACGCTTGATCCTATCAAAGCGTGGCTTCTCAGAGTCAGTTACAGATACCTTAATACAGGCACGGAAGCCTGTTACCAGAAAAATCTACCATAAGATATGGCGTAAATACTTATATTGGTGCGAATCCAAGAGTTACTCATGGAGTAAGGTTAGGATTCCTAGGATATTGTCCTTTCTACAAGAGGGTTTGGAAAAGGGCTTATCTGCTAGTTCGTTAAAGGGACAGATTTCTGCTCTGTCTATTCTTTTGCACAAACGTCTGGCAGAAGTTCCAGACGTCCAGGCTTTTTGTCAGGCTTTGGCTAGGATTAAGCCTGTGTTTAAAACTGTTGCTCCTCCGTGGAGCTTAAACTTGGTTCTTAAAGTTCTCCAAGGAGTTCCGTTTGAACCCCTTCATTTCATTGATATTAAGCTTTTATCTTGGAAAGTTCTGTTTTTGATGGCTATTTCCTCGGCTCGAAGAGTCTCTGAGTTATCTGCCTTACATTGTGATTCTCCTTATCTGATTTTCCATTCAGACAAGGTAGTTCTGCGTACTAAACCTGGGTTTTTACCTAAGGTAGTTTCTAACAGGAATATCAATCAAGAGATTGTTGTTCCATCATTGTGCCCTAATCCTTCTTCAAAGAAGGAATGTCTTTTGCATAATCTGGACGTAGTCCGTGCCCTGAAGTTCTATTTACAGGCAACTAAAGATTTTCGTCAAACTTCTTCGCTGTTTGTCGTTTACTCTGGACAGAGGAGAGGTCAAAAAGCTTCGGCAACCTCTCTCTCCTTTTGGCTTCGTAGCATAATACGCTTAGCCTATGAGACTGCTGGACAGCAGCCCCCTGAAAGGATTACAGCTCATTCTACTAGAGCTGTGGCTTCCACCTGGGCCTTTAAAAATGAGGCCTCTGTTGAACAGATTTGCAAGGCTGCGACTTGGTCTTCGCTTCACACCTTTTCAAAATTTTACAAATTTGACATTTTTGCTTCTTCGGAGGCTGTTTTTGGGAGAAAGGTTCTACAGGCAGTGGTTCCTTCCGTTTAAGTTCCTGCCTTGTCCCTCCCATCATCCGTGTACTTTAGCTTTGGTATTGGTATCCCATAAGTAATGGATGATCCGTGGACTGGATACACTTAAAAAGAGAAAACATAATTTATGCTTACCTGATAAATTTATTTCTCTTGTAGTGTATCCAGTCCACGGCCCGCCCTGTCTTTTTAAGGCAGATCTAAATTTTAATTAAACTCCAGTCACCACTGCACCCTATGGTTTCTCCTTTCTTGTTTTTGTTTCGGTCGAATGACTGGATATGACATGTGAGGGGAGGAGCTATATAGCAGCTCTGCTGTGGGTGATCCTCTTGCAACTTCCTGTTGGGAAGGGAATATATCCCATAAGTAATGGATGATCCGTGGACTGGATACACTACAAGAGAAATAAATTTATCAGGTAAGCATAAATTATGTTTTTTTCTTAAATAAAACGGTTTTCATAAATTCAATGTAAATTATTTTGCGTGATCTACATAACTCCTGTGTCTTTCTCTCTAGAGGCGATCACAGGTAAGGAGTGCCGGCTTTCAACGTAACTTTTTTTATAGGGTATGGTCGGGTTACCATAGCAACTAACTTTATTATGGTGCAATTTTTCCAGAAGTCCGGCGTCGGATGGGATACACAACGTTAACTTACACATACACGAAAAGACCGATTGCTAGCTCTGCACAAAATATTTCAATGGAAACCTTAAATGGAGCTGTAATCTACTTTTATCTGTCGGCAACTTCACTAGCTTATGGCTCCATTTTTAACGACTCAATAGAAACAAGCCCTGAGTTGGCAGTATTATGTGAATGATTCTGTGCTGTATCTTTATATATCAGTGCATCTTGTAATTGTGTCAAATATAATATGTAATATGTGCACATGATATTTTCCATCTTGTATTACAGTTTATCTTCCATTCTGCTTGTCTTTCTCTGCATCAAGTTGCTAGAAGTCATTATTTGTCTTTATCACCTCTATTAGAAATATATTCCATTAATCAACTGACTTTTCTGTAAAGACGTTTCACTGCAAATTAAAACTGAGCCTGGTTCCTTCCAGCTTCCTATCCTGGTCCTTGCTATTTGTGAAAATGCTTTCATTCTCAGCTTTATGAAATAAACAATAAAATGTAGCCTTGCAAACATTAGTAAGAAAAGTCTTTATGATAAGTAACAACACTTACAAAGAGATTTTAAGGTAATATAGACTTGGGTGTTTGTGTGCATGGATTCACTTAAAGTGAAAGTTAATCCTAGTGTTTCACAAACGCTAGGATTGACTATTGAAACAAATAAAGGGGACTTACATCCATGAAGTATAATCTCCTTTATTTGTCTCAACCAATCGTTGATTTGAGCTACTAACAAAGCCCACGGCTAAAAATTGTTTTTGCTTAGAGGTGACGTTTTCACCTCTTAGCCAATAGCAGTGCGGTAAATCCGGCTTGGCGCCCATGGGAGCCAGATTTACCACACTACTATTGGCTAAGAGGTAAAAACGTCACCTCTTAGGAAATTTTTTTTTTTTGCTGTGGCATTTGTTAGCAACTCAAATAGCAGATCGGTTGAAACAAAAAAAGGCGCTTTCTACATGAAATATCTTATACTTCATGAATGAAAGTCCCCTTTATTTGTTTCAATAGTCAGTCCTAGCTAGGATTAACTTTCACTGTAAACTTTTCCACTTGGCTGTGGTACGGAAGGAATATTTGGACTGCAATGTGAAACATATTTTGCTATTATTTGTGACTATAATTTGGTTATTTTATTTTGATATGAAGGCTTTTAAGATTTACTTAAATGTTAGTATGTGGTTTACATAAAATGAATTACTTTTGGTCCCTTAAGCCTTTAAAGCTTTAGAAACACCTCCTGACTCCTGCTGCAATACATGAGCAGGACACAGATAGGTTCTTGTGCACTTTTTTCTTCTTCAATATTGTTCTATGAGTTTATATTTCAATATTCCTTAGTTTATTCTGCCATGAATTCTTTTTAGCATTGTCATTTAAGATATGATCTTTGCTTTAGGGTGGGGCCAAGATGCTCCTAGAAAAAGCATTGAAGCAGAAATATATCTTTGGAGGTAAAATGAAGAATACAAACCTTCACTTCAATAGAAATCAGTAGGGTGTGGACTTAATGATAGCATTGCTAAACTACACAGGAAATGCCTTCTTAGTACTTTTTTTTTATCAATTTATATATAGTCATACATAATGCGCAATTGTGATGTTTGTTTGTACCATTTATCTAAAAACAAACCAGGGAGGAGTCCTCTGGTTTAACATTTGGGGCTAAAGAGACGCAGCCATAGAACAGTGTATAAATTCCTTGTTTTGTTACAGTGCTCTTATAAATATAAACATGTACTGGGTATGGGAATATCCTGTGATGCTAGCTAGAGTAACGTGTATATTTTTGACTGTTTTACAGCAATTCCTATTTGGTGCATAACAGCCTCCCCCTTTAAAAGCTCTGGTCACTGTGCTTTTGTCTGAAATTACAACAGCTATGCTGGCATTCAGGAGATTAGTAGATTTTCTACTCTAGTAAGGCTTTAGAATGGGGGCTGTCATTGGAAGATTTATATAATAAAACTGAGACTACTGGGTTTATTCATTAATATACCAGCAAGCATAATAGATGTCAATACACATTACAAAAACATATATAAGACTGCTTGTGGGAGGCATAAAAATAATCCTTAATATAATAGGGTAAGAGCCAAATAGGATCAGTGCCCCCAAGTGCTGCAAATCTGCCCTAAAAATGTTTGGCTTCTATTTAAACTCCCATATATGTTCCTGCATTGTTACTTTTGTAACAGAACATCACTTTTTTCCCCCCCTTGTTTTTGAACTAACATTTTAAAGAACAAGCTATTGAGAGATCATCATACAGTTTATGATAAAGAGCTCTGGATTTGTGTAAATGATTTATGTACTTTAGCATGCAATGGTGCTTTAAAATATTAGTTTTTTTTAATTTACTTTTATTTTATTTATATTTTTTCAATTTATTGCTTCTGTTTGCACAAAGTCTAGCTCCTGGCTTTGGCATTTTTTTTTCTTCATTAGAAGGCTGGGTCAACACAGCCAATCAGATATGGTAACGTCTGAGCCATTAGCAGCAATATAGAGCACACTTGTGAGGTTTTCCAGGCTGCCCGTTGCCAAGGGAATTACTAAAGTGAAACTGCTTCATTTTACAGTAACACAGCATGGATGGCAAGTGTTTGTTAAAATCTATACTGAGCATCCACAAGATTGCTAGCCTACAAAACGCTGTTAGAAAATGTAAGATATGCTGCATAAAAATGTCAAATACAAAGTGGTGCAAGGGCTTGATAAAAAGAAACATATAAGAACTTGTGCTTAAAGTAAGGCATCTCTATCTGGTGAGGTTGGGCACTTGCATATTGGCAACCCCACAACTGTCATTCATCTAACTTTAGTGATGTTTTTTATTATAAAACAGGCAGGCCAGCACTCACGGTTAACATTTCATCCACCCAGGGTGCTTCCATGGTATTGATAGTAATAAAGAATGGGGATGCACTCGCCAGGATTTCCAAAGTTACCTTTAATGTAACGTTTCGGGGTGTTACCCTCTTCGTCAGACAATACAAAATAACAGTGTTATTTTGTATTGTCTGACGAAGAGGGTAACACCCCGAAGCGTTACATTAAAGTTAACTTTGGAAATCCCGGCGAGTGCATCCCCATTCTTTACTATATATATATATAAACTGTGTTTTTGCGCCACAAAGCAAAGGTGGAATTCTCAAGCGATAAAACAATATGGGGGTAAGAACCCCAATTATTATTATTATTATCAGGTATTTGTAGAGCGCCAACAGATTCCGCAGTGCTGATAGTTACCTCAATCAATATGAGGTAAGCAGCCGCTGTATAATTGTATAATAATAGAGCAATGCTCCCTCAGTTCTCCAATGTGTCGTTCTAGAATAAGCCAGGGGATTCGGAGGGTTCAATCTGCAGTGCTGCTCCTGAAGTATGATAGTTCACTTCTCCAGCAAAGATCCTCACCTCTCAGAGTGCAAATCGTACATGTAAAGACCATGGCATCTACTTTTCAAGCCATCAACCGCAAATACACTGGAATTCCGCAGCGTATTTGTGGCGAGCCTGATTCCCCTTAGTTATCAAACCCTACAGACCGGCAAAAGTAGAATTTTGTGACGTAACATACGATCCGCCGGGCAAAGTCCGACACAGATCGATGCTTACGTCATTACAGATGTTCCGAAAGCAAATTCGGCACTATCTGACTACTTTTGCTAGTTAACAAATTCTTAACAGGTACGTTCGCCACTATTCCGGCCCAGCGTACCTGGTTTTCAATCCGCCGCCCTGAAGGCGGCAGAACCATAGGAATCAATGGGAGTCTGAAAGCAGCGAAAGCTCATGTTCGCTGCTGCCCGATATCCCATTGATTCCTATTGTAATGTTTACACCTAACACCCTAACATGTACCTCGAGTCTAAACACCCCTAATCTGCCGCTCCCTACACCGCCGCTACCTAAATTATACTTAAGGGACAGTCAAGTCCAAAAAAAAACTTTCATGTTTCAAATAGGGCATGTCATTTTAAACAACTTTCCAATTTACTTTTATCACCAATTTTGCTTTGTTCTTTTGGTATTCTTAATTGAAAGCTAGACCTAGGAAGGCTCATATGATAATTTCTAAGCCCTTGAAGGCCGCCTCTAATCACATGCTTTTGTATTTGCTTTTCACAGCAGGGGAGAGATAGTTCAGGTAAACCCTATAGATAACATTGTGAGCACGCCCGTGGGTTGTGGCAGACACTGCACTAATTGGCTAAAATGAAAGTCAATAGATAATAAATAAAATGTCATGTGATCAGGGGGCTGTCAGAAGATGCTTAGATACAAGGTAATCACAGAGGTTAAAAGTATATTAATATAACTGTGTTGTTTATGCAAAACTGGGGAATGGGTAATAAAGGGATTATCTATCTTTTAAAAGAACAAAAATTCTGGTGTTGACTGTCCCTTTATTAACCCCTAATCTGCCGCCCCGACATCCGCCACCCACATAAAGTTATTAACCCCTAATCTGCCCCCCCCTACACCGCCGCCACCTACATTATACGTATTAACCCCTAATCTGCCCCCCGACACCTACATAAAGTTATTAACCCCTAATCTGCCCCCCCTACACCGCCGCCACCTACATTATACTTATTAACCCCTAATCTGCCACCCCCTACACCGCCGCCACTATATTAAATGTATTAACCCCTAAACCAAAGTCTAACTCTAACACCCCCTAACTTAAATATATTTTAAATAAATCTAAATAAATATTCCTATCATTAAATAAATTATTCCTTTTTAAAACTAAATACTTACCTGTAAAATAAACCCTAAGCTAGCTACAATATAACTAATACCCCGCAAATGGCCCTTTTAAGGGCTATTTGTAATTTAGTGTAGGGTAGGGCTTTTTTATTTGGGGGGGGGGCTTTTTTATTTTGTTAGGGGGATTAGATTAGGTGTAATTAGTTTAAAAATCTTGTAATTTGTTTATTATTTTCTGTAATTTAGTGGGGGGGTTTGTACTTTAGATTTTATTTAATTGTATTTAATTTAGGGAATTAATTTAATTATAGTGTAGTGTTAGGTGTTAGTGTAACTTAGTTTTACAGGTACTTTTGTATTTATTTTAACTAGGAAGTTATGAAATAGTTAATAACTATTTAATAACTATTTTATCTAGTTAAAATAAATAAAAACTTGCCTGTAAAATAAAAATAAACCTTAAGCTAGATACAATGTAACTATTAGTTATATTGTAGCTAGCTTAGGGTTTATTTTATAGGTAAGTATTTAGTTTTAAAGAGGAATAATTTATTTAATGATAGGAACATTTATTTAGATTTATTTAAATTATATTTAAGTTAGGGGTGTTAGGGTTAGACTTAGGTTTAGGGGTTAATAAATTTAATATAGTGGCAGCGGTGTAGGGGGGCAAGATTAGGAGTTTATAAATATAATGTAGGTGGAGCGGTGTAGGGGCGGCAGATTAAGGATTAATAAGTATAATGTAGGGGCGGCAGATTAGGGGTTAATAAGTATAATGTAGGTGGTGGTGGGCTCCGGGAGCGGCGGTTTAGGGGTTAAACACTTTATTTAGTTGCAGTGGGGTCCGTGAGCAGCGATTTAGGGGTTAATACATTTATTAGAGTTGCAGTGGGCTCCGGGAGCGGCTGTATAGGGGGTAAACAGTATAGTATAGTGTGGGTGTTTAGTGACAGTATACCAATAAAGCTGGGAAAAAGCCGAATAGCAGCAAGATTGATGACTGTTAGTTAACAGTCTGCTGCTCATCGCCCCGTACTTGATGCGTGGCTTTTTGACAACTTTTTTGGTAACGAGCGTATTGGTGCCATCGAATGCAAGTAACTTGACGGCTTGATAAGTAGATGCCAATATTTCACTTTGGGTAGAATAGACCTTGATCAGGGTAGTCTACTAAGTTATTCTTTTATATAGTTGGACTGGAAAATCTTTATGGCATCTAAATTTCAAATGAGCAGTGAGAAAAATCTACTGCTCATTTGAAATTTAGATGTCATAAAGATTTTCCAGTCCAACCTTATAAAGAATGGAGAATTGAACTATCATACTTCAGGAGCAGCACTGCAGATTGATCCCTCCGGATGCCCTGGGTTATTCTAGAACGACACATTGGAGACCTGAAGGAGCATTTCTCTATCATTATAAAGCAGCTACTTGCCTCATATTGATTGAGGTAACTGGAAGTGTTTGGCTATTGGGGTTCTTACCCCATATTGTTAATTTGTTTGAGAATTCCACCTTTGTTTTGTGGCCCAGAAACACAGTCTTTCTTTTGCATTTTATTATTTGTGAAGATTTTGGGAACCTTTACAATTTATTTGTTTTTGCTGCTCAGTATTGGGATCAAACTCTGAGTTTTATTTATTTTCTTTCAATGCACATTTTATGCATATATTTATGGTCCATTTAGGATTAATGTTGTAATGGTTTTGAACTGGAAAGATGTATTTTTTTTTAGCTTTATCAAGCTGGTTCAATAATTACAACTTGTCCTTAATCTTGTTACTTTATACATCTTGCTTTGAACCAAGTATAAAGTAGAATTTTAGTTAAGAAATTGCGGCAAGCCTATGGAGTATTTGCTTCCTGCTTCAATGGCCAGCCTTTTTTTTTTTGATGGAGGATACCCTAGCTAAGAACCAGGATTAAAACCATAGCTGTTTTTTTATTTTTTAATCTAATATTGTATCAATAAAAGGGCTCTGCCATACTGTTGGTGGTTGAAGAATGTTGAAAAGCTGTTTTGCGGACTACTTTTCAATGTTTACCTAAAGTTGTTCACTCTCACAACATTAATTGGGAAATTATTGTTTCCTCCTTGTGTCCTGATCCAAAAAAAAAGATCTTTTCATTCTTTGGCTATTGTTAGAGCATTGAAATATTATGTTGATGCTACTAAGGATTTTAGACAGACTTCTAGTCTGTTTGTTCTTTTTTCTGGTTCTAAGAAAGACCAAAAAGCCTCTGCTATTTCTTTAGCCTCTTGGTTGAAACTTGTGATTCACAAAGCTTATTTGGAGGCGGGTCAGCCTCTGCCTCAGAGAATTACGGCACATTCTACTAGATCCGTTGCTTTCAAAAATGAGGCTTCTGTTGATCAAATTTGCAAAGCAGCCACTTGGTCATCTCTGCATACCTTTACTAAATTTTACCATTTTGATATTTTTGCCTTGTCAGAAGCAGCTTTTTGATAGAAAGGTCTTTCAGGCAGTTGTCTCAGTTTGATAATTGTGTCTATATATTGAGTTTTTGTCATAAAATAAATTGTTTTGGGTTATGGCTTTAATTTCTCAGCAAAAAAAGCTGTTTTTATTTTATCCCTCCCTTTCTTATTACTCATGGACTTCCACATCTTTAGTATTATATGGAATACGTAACAGCTTGTGGACTCTCTCTACCTGATAAATTAATTTCTTTCATGGTGCCGAGAGTCCACAAAGCGTCACCCATTTTGGGTTGATTTTTATTTAAAGCACATCTTTTTTCCTGCTCCTCATTTTCTCTTTTACTCCTTTTAAAAACCTCACCACTTGGCTATTCGTAAAACTGAGCTATGAGTGAGGTGTTTTTTTTTTTTTTTTAGACTTTTGAGGTTTGGGAAACTTTGCCTCCTGCTGGTAGGAATTAATCAGGTAACATATAAATTATGTTTTTAAATGTCCTTTTCACCGTGCTAAGAGGCCATATCAAAAACAGCAATCCATGCCCATGTTGGAAACTTATAGCAGCTTTAGAGTCTGGTCATAGACACCAAGTTGAATGGAGAGTTGGGCGACTTATGGTGCAGTAGGCAGAAAGTCTCTTATCTGTTTTTCTGGGCAAGTGAGCAGTTACTCTTTCAACAATGCACTGTCATTATGTTCCATATTGCTGCAAATCTCTAGCTCTCAAAGGGATTCTGAAATGGCCTAATACTTTAAGGGACAAGAAAAGCGTCTGTTGTGTACATCTGTGTCTTTTGTTTATTTATGGGGGTTTTCATGTCTGTTTAAGGCCTCTTCCTCTAGTGGCAAGTATTCTACAGATTATGGCACTTTTACTTTGGCGTTTCCAGACTTTTGACATAAATTACCACATTGCTGTTTTTTTATTAATGTTTTTATTATTAATGTATTGTTTACCCAGAAATTATATGAATAAAAACATCACACATGACGAGTAGAAAATTTGACTTTTTCCTATGTTTAACATTGAGTGAACTAGTAACTTTTTCCTTCTGGGCTAGTAACATTTATCCCGCCATGAGCTGTAGTGATATAGTTTATCCATGTATGTGCAGTTCTATATGAAAAAGTTAAAGTGATGGTGATTTACCATCACTAAATATAAACAGAACCCTTTCTGTGCCGCTGCCTCCTTGCCAAAGTCTGTGGCTCTGGCTACCCACGGCACAGCGCTCTTTTCTCAATGAGCTTAAGTTTCCACCTCCAAACCAATAGCCGTGCAAGTCAAATGACAGTGTTCTGTATGCTAGCATGGCTATTGGTTTAGAGGTGGAAATGTAACCTCATTGAGAAAAGAGCGCTGTTTATGTGTGCCTTATAGATAACATTGTGCTCATTCCCGTGGAGTTATTTAGTCAGTACTGATTAGCTTAAATGCAAGTCTGTCAAAAGAACTGAGATAAGGGGACAGTCTGCAGAGGCTTAGATACAAGGTAATCACAGAGGTAAAAAGTGTATAATAAATAAGTGTTGGGTATGCAAAACTGGGGAATGGGTAATAAAGGGATTATCTATCTTTTTACATTACCAAATATTTAGAAAGAAAGCTGTCGCAAACCAACATGTAAACACAGATTGATAAGTCTTTACAAGAAAACATTAAAGGTATATGAAACCCAAATATTTTCTTTAATGATTCAGATAGAGCATACAATTTTTAAACAGCTTTCAATCTACTTCTATTATCTATTTTGCGTCATTCTCTTGGTATCCTTTGTTGACAAGCATAGTTAGGTAGGCTCAGTAGTTGGAAGCTAGCTGCTGATTGGTGCCTGCACATCTATTCCTGTTATCATTGGCTTACTGATATGTTTGGCTGGCTTCCAGTAGTGCATTGCTACTCCTTCAATAAAGGATACCAAGAGAATGAAGCAAATTTGATAATAGAAGTAAATTGGAAAGTTGTTTAAATTGTATGTTCTGTCTGAACTATGAAAGAAAAAAAAGTTGGGTTTCATATCCCTTTAGGTTTGAGAAAAGAGGGTCATTTTTATGTTTCACATGGAGGCAGATAATAAGCATTGAGGCCCCTTGGTTTTAGGATGGACAGACTACCCAGTAATTCTTATTTCCCAATCTGCCTTTGCTGTCTTATCTTTATTTATTGTGCCCCTGTAAAGCTTTGCAGACAGTGTGGCCACCTTACACATAATGACAATTTAATAATAAAATACAATACCTAAAATTCTTGCAAATATCAACCTTCACAAAAAAATGTTTTTGTTGCAGATATATATATTTATTTAACATCACATATCACAATATTTCAAATATAGAGAGTAATAAATTATTATAACTAAGCATACAATACCAAAACATTGCTCAAATAATTTTCTGTCAACCATGTGAATATTTATTAAAGGAAAGTAAATATTTTAGTAAGTTTACAGCTGTAACACTCAACAGTGTATACGGTAAGTATATATTTTTTTATTTGTGTTGCCTTGAGAAGTTTTTCATAAAGTCCTGCATTATGATATTTTCTTTAAATGTATGCACAATGAATAACTTAATATTTGGATAAGAAACGCAGCTGTTCTGATACCTTCTCTTGCCAGGTGTTCAGTAGTTATGCGGATAGTATATATTTTTTTATATTTAAAGGGACAGTAAATACCTTGCTATAGAATAACATATCAACCAAGTATTAATGCTTTTAAAATAAATGCACATTTTTTTTTTTTTTACTGCAATTATTTTTCAATAGCCAAACTCCACCCACCACTTGCCTTATTTGGATGAGCCAAACTGGGCTTTAGTCCACAGACAACAAGGCTAGTCACAGTCATAAAGTTAATATAAAGTGCATTGTTTTGCAGTTGTTTTCTTATGAAGCCAATTAGGGAAATATATGTAGCAGCGGTAGCCTTGAGAAGTCAGCAGGGTGCATTTAAAGTGCTGAGAATAAGAAATGGATATATTTTCAGAGCTAAATTACTTGAAAATTGGGCAAAATATATAATGAAAATAAATTACAAAGTTATTTCATTATGCATAACTAAACATTGTATATAAAAACATCAAGGTGTTTCTGTCTGTTTAAACTGCTTGGCCAATAAAATACCTGCAATAAAACCAAAGCGCAAACAGATCGGATCAGTTCAAGATATATAAATGTATTTTTTTTTAATTTAATTATAGATATATTTTACCTTTTTGTATTTATTAAAAAATTTGAAAGAAGTTTTTGGATACATTTTTTTATTCATACTTTTGATCTCATTGATATTTGTGTTTGCAGTTTTGTTGTATTCTTGTAACAAATATCCCACTTAAATGATAATTTGGTAAAGGCAAAATAGTTAGAACATATTGTATTGCAGTATATTAAAATCATTTGGAATGATGCAGGTAAGCGTGTTCAATACAGCCCAGTGGCGTCACTAGGGTTGGTTTCACCTGGTGCGGTAAGTTCTGGTGTCGCCCCCCACCCCCTAGAAAGCAGACACACACAAACACAAAAACATAGGCACACACACACACACTCAGACACGCTTAAAAACACACTCAGATGCACACACAAACACTCGGAAACACACTCAGACACACACACAAAAACACTGTGACACACACACACAAAAACTCAGACACACACACAAAAACTCAGACACACACACATACAACATATGTAAACTGCACTGCATTAATTATAAAGTTCATGCCTAGAGCTGCTCCCTGGCTTATCAGAGCATCAAATGAAAGATAAACAGTGCACTCTAAAAATAAATCACTAAAGAAAATGTTTAGGCGCGCAAACTATGAAAATTCTGCTCTCTGAATCTGTTCCAAGTCTGTCAGTGCACAGCCCCGGGCCGCGTGCCTACTGCTTCTTATGGCCAATCACTTCTGCACTCTGCCCATCCCCAGAGCCCCATCCTCCCCTCCTACGTCTTCAGTGTGCACTTAGTGTACCGTAACCGTACCGGTCTGGTGGGCATCATACATGGCTCCTTCACTTTAGAGACAGTGTCAGACAGCCATGCCAGGCATCCCCCTCATGGTTTCCCAGTTCCTGTTTAGAGAGACAGCACAGCAGTGAGCACAGATAGGCAGGCAGGTTTAGGCTAGCAGCGCAACTTCGCAAGCCCCACGGCCCGCCCACAACATTCATAGTGAAATTGGGCAGGGGAGGAGCAAAGTACAAACAAGCAAAAGCAGCCGGGAAAACTATCTGTGGAAATTGCAGCGCTGGCTCAAGGGGCAAAAAAATTAAGTGTGTCTACAACTTCCCCAGTCCCACTAATGTTCAAAAATGCTGGCCCCTCTAATAAAAAAATCTATGCATTTCTACATTGTATTTCTTTGAATTTCAATAAAATTTCAACAACGAAAAATAAATAAAAAAAAATTTCTGGTGGTGTCACCCCCTGGAGGGTGTCACCCGGGTGCGGCCTGCAACCCCCTAGTGACGCCACTGATACAGCCTTCCCTTATACCCTGTTTTTATATGGATTCAAGCACAAACTTCTTGTCTGTTTTACCTTCTACCCAGGGGTGTATTTTGGATTAGGCAAAAAAGGCACTTGCCTAGGGCAGCAGATTTTGAGTCATACTACACCCACTCACTACACCCACTCATACTCTCATACTGCACTTTAAACGCACACTGCACTACACCCACTCATACACTCATACTGCACTTTACACGCACACTGCACTACACCCACTCATACTCTCATACTGCACTTTACATGCACACTGCATTACACACACATACTCATTAAATATACACACACACACATATACACGCACTTACTTTTTAAATATTATGGCCAAAAAAGGCCTTAAACAGGGGGCAGCAGAGTTTTGAGTGCCTAGGGCAGCACAAAACCTAAATACGCTACTGCTTCTACCACATTTGCTGGTAGGTCTTACCATACGCCAGTACAGTTTATGTAAAACTGTGCTCAGAATATGACCTACATTAGAAGAAAAAATATCTTCAGTGCCAGTTTTATAATTAGCTTTAAGCCCCTCCATGGGACCACATCATTGAGAATACAAGCTAAATAATACATTGTCATAGACTAGCACTATGAAATCATGATGGTATTCAGAGGGAAGCTTTCAGTTCAAAGCCCTTTTCCTTTGTATATAAAAGTTGTTTGAGAATCATACCTCATCTCTTGATTGGGCATTATTTATACATTTGTTTTATTTAATAGAGAGCATTGTAAAATGTTCAACTTTTAAAAAAAATTAAAATATTCCTGACTAGAATAAAATGTTTATTTTCATGCTTGTGACGGTGTAGGAGTTGTTTTCATTAGTCAATGAGCAAATAAATCCCCAGGCATTAGTAGGGTACAAACACGCATTCCCTGTTACTTCCAGTGTTAGATTAAACGTTATATTTTTCATGCAAAATATAAAAATGTCTAATTGCTGCTCCTTCATATACATGATAGCACATTTTTTAAGATACCTGTTGGTAGAAATTGTGAAAATTCTGCTTGATTCAGAGCCTGCTCACAAAGGTAATGGACCCAACCCATAGTTGTTTAGGGGATGATTCAGGTTTAGTTTATGACCTGTTTCAAAATAACAGTAATAATTGTAAACTGTCAGCCGACTGAATGCAACATAGTGATAGAAAGACAATGCCTATGTGATATCATTTTGGTATTCTCTTCAAATAGTACATATAAAAGGGACATTGTTGTGGAAAAATGGCATACTCCTATTTCAATAGAGCACATAATTTGTGCACTACTCACCAAGGAACTCCTATTTGTTTAACCCTAGTAAAGGGGTAAAACACATACGTAAAGTCCTGATGAGAGTCACAAACGTAACACCCAAACTGAACACCGCCAGTGATTGGCGTGTTTATGCAACTGCCACTAGCTAACTGTTCTCTGCCCCTCCTGATGGGGACTTAATCCATGTGTTTAATCCCACATAATGTAACAAGGTAAGTAGTGGAAAAAGTACATGAGACAAATTAGAGCATGTCATTTTTCCCTACAGTGTCCCTTTAAATAAGATATACCAAACCATATTGTGTTAAAATGTGTTCCTGTGCTACATTATAAAACCAGTGAACAACAAGGATGATAAAATATTGCTTAGAAAGAAAGAGGGAGCGGTGTAGTAAACGTATTTATACACTTTTATCCTATTATGTTTAAAGGGATATGAAACCCAACAAATGTTCTCTAATGATTCAGATGGAACACACATTTATAAACAACTTTCCAATTTACTACTGTTATCATTTTTGCTTCATTCACTTGGTATCCTTTCTTGAAGGATCAGCAATGCACTACTGGGATATAGCTGAACACATTAATAAGCCAATCACAAGAGGCTTATATGTTCAGCCACCAATCATCAGCTAGCTCCTGCGATTACCTAGCAATACGTTTCAACAAAGGATATCAAGAAAGTGAAGCAAATTAGGTATTAGAAGTAAATTGAAAAGATGTTTAAAATTGTATGTTCTATCTTAATCATAAAATAAATATTTTGGGTTTCATGTGCCTTTAAGCAGAAATCTTTTAGAGTGAGGTTTACCAAAAAACTATTCGCATTATCAAACGTAAGTGTAACATTTCTGCGTTACAGAATAAGAGTAGTGAATTCCTAAAGCAGCTTCCCAGGCATGTTGGATGCCGGTGACTATTTCAGTAAGAGAATTTAGAAGTGCATAAGATACATTGAATATGTAATGTGAACTGGAAATTACATAACAGGTCTAAGGCGGATAAATAATCTGTTTCATTGTTTTGTTTTCATGGGAAAGTTAAAGCGGTAGATAAAAAAAACTGTTGGCCTAGATTAAAGAGCATTAAAAAAATGATATTTGAGACTAATTAAAAAAAAAATGGTTTCATTTGATAGACATTAAAACATTGCTTTTCACAAATTATAGCCTAGATTACTAGTGGACTGCAAAAATAATAACGCTATTGTGTGTTAATATTGCTCGAGTGCAATCAATAGTGCTTCTATTTATGCACTGCAGATTATTTATTTTATCACTGCAGCGATAATCTAGGGTGTGCTAACATATAAGTGTTGGATGGTGCTGGCGTGCTAAATAGCACCCTAAAATATGATTCTTAAATAAGTTTACATATGACCAAAATAATGTGAATCTTACTAAAATGATTAGTTAAAGGACTATTAAAGGGATATGAAACCCTTTTATCATTCAGACAGAGCATACAATTATATAATAAAGTTGTTTCAAATTGCATGTTGAATCTGAATCATGAAAGAAATATTTTGGTTTTCATATCCCTTTAAATACAGTAGGTAGTAGAGAATACATAATTAAAGGGCAATGCAATAACACATACTTTGAATTTCAAATAAGCAGTAGATTTTTTTTTTAATGCAAATTTCAAAGTTTTGTTAAACTAGCAAAGAACGCTGTATATGACATTAACATAATTTTATTTGAAAAAAATGAAATGCATGTGGAGAATTTTAATTATCTTTGAAAGTACTCATCTTCTTTTATGATTGATGGATTTTTCTTTGATTCTTTGGCTTTTGTTTATATTGTAGTGAAATAATGACAACAGAGAAGAGTTTAGTTGCTGAGGCAGAGTCTCCTCCTCAGGACCAAAAGCAGGAAGGAGAGCAGGTAGAAGAGAAGTGCAGTGACCTGCCTGTAGAGGGCAGCCCTCCCGAGCAGACAGAGACTGAACAAACGCAGGATCCACCCTCTGTTGCATCACCAAGCTCTCGAAAGGGCAGGGAACGCCATTCAGAAGGCAAGGGCCTCTCCCGACTCTTCTCATCCTTTCTCAAAAGGCCCAAATCCCAGGTCTCTGAGGACGCAAAGGAGTCTCAGGTGCAAGAAAGCAAAGAAGGGGGCGATCAAAAGGAGGCAGATGAAGGATTGGGGGAGCAGTTGGAAGATGATGTGTTTCTGAAAGCCCCTATAGCAGCTCCAGAGCCAGAACTTCGCACAGACCCATCATTAGATCTTCACTCATTAAGTAGTGCCGAAACACAGGTGAGTAGAGTTTACCAAAAACAAGACATTTTGTTTTAGATTTACTCTCTTTGTTCACGTACTGCTTGTTGAATGTTAACACTGTTCTTAAAGCTCATTTGCTAGATATTCCATTCCAACTCAGTGTTCTCATGTGTTGATTTGTCTTTGTACTGTTGTAAGAAGAGAAGGATATCAAGATGTCACAACTGATTTGAGTTCAAGATAGTGACACTTAGCGTTGCCAAATTCTCTTTCAAGCTAATACATGTTAGATATTGATTTTCAAATTACTGTTAATCTTGTATTCTAGTTGTAAACATTTTTAGGCTTTTTATATGGATCTCATCATCTTCAAATATTTTGACTGATTATCAGATATGGACATGGTTTAGTAGAAATTGAGACAAATCTCAAAATAGAGTTTTGAGATAAAACATGTTCTGTGTACATTATTTGGTAGAAGTGAGAAGCTGTCAAAGACAGCAGATTGTAAATTAAATTAAATTAAAGAGACACAAACTCAAAATTTTCTCTTTCATGATTCAGATCGAGCATGCAATTTTAAACAACTTTATAATTTACACCTATTATACATTTTTCTTCATTCTCTTGCTATCTTTATTTGAAAAAGCAGGAAAGTAATCATAGCAGCCGGCTCATTTTTGGTTCCCCACCTGGGTAGCGCTTGCTAAATGGCGGCTACATTTAAGCTTCCTTTTTGTTACATAGCTTTTTGTTTTATACTTTTCAGCCAGCGCAGGAGGACAGGAAAGACGACCAAGAAGCAGAAGACGGAGAAGGATCAGGGAAGGAGGTGGAAGAAAAGCAGCCAGGGAAGGCTGAGGGAGGATCAAAACCGCAACAGAAAACAACCAGAAAATCTCCCAACATGCATTGCAAAGTCACACTTCTTGATGACACTGTGTATGAGTGTAAATTGGAGGTAATGAATGATAAAATGTGTATTTCCTATTAACAGTTTTTATTGCTATGTATGGGAAAAAATAAAATTCTTGTGAATAATAGGATTCAAAATCACTTTTTCTTGTTAATATTACGATAATATCACAGTGGAATTAGCAACTAGTTTCCCCCAGGGTATACACTGCTTTAATGTAATGTTTAAGTGATTTTAAAAGGACATTCCAGTCAAAATTGAAATCTCCATGGATGCATTTTCATTTTGAATAGAAGCATTTTTATGATATACATGTATTGACAAAAATGCTTCTAATAAAAGCTATAGCTGTTTCAAAAGTGTATTTAAGTATGCACCGTGCACCAGCATTTTAAACACAGCACTTGCTCAGAGGGCCTATGGCGCTTGTACCATCTGGTAATGACTCAATTTGTTAATTGCTGACATGATAGAAGCCCCACTGGTGCTCTGGCCAGCTACAGTCTTTACAATGCTGTGGCTCTAAGAATATCTAACTATGCCTCACATGCACGTATTGAGAAAAATGTTGACACTAAAACAGAGATAACTTTTACTAGAAGTATTTTTGTCAAAACATGTATCTTACAAATATGTTTCTATTCAAAGATGTAATTCATCTATGTGCAGTTAATTTTTTACTGGAATGTCCCTTTAAAGTCTCAGAACTGTTACAGTAACTATAAGAGTAATTATAAATCCATGTATAACTGTATTTGGTGAAATGTCAAAGAGATTATCCTTATTCCTTTTTGAATATTTCCAAACTTGGAACTTAATAGAGAAGGCAAAGAGAGGACCAAACTGTTTCTCTCATTTTCTATTTACCGTGTGGCTGGCACATTACTCTAAAACTTAGGCCCACATGTCTGCCTCAGAACAACAGATTCATCTTGGCATTTTAATCCTTATAATAGTTTCATATTTATAAATGAAATAACCAGAATTTTCTTTTTGTGCACTTGGATTGACTAAGCACTTAAACAGCTATAAGAAACAGGCTTTTTGTTGGGTTTTCTGCATAACTACACATAAACAAAATATATAGGGACAATCTACATTTAAAAAAAAAGAATTAAATTCTATTACATTATCAAATGTAGCTTTTTCTCTTGTTATCCTGTTTTGAAGCTTAGTTCCCTTCCATGAGAGCAGAACGAGGAACGAGGTAGGTTTAGGAAAGTGCATATGTCTTGAGCACTATATGGCAGCAATGTTTGTAAATATGTTTGTATATATATATATATATATATATATATACACACACACACACACACACCGGCCACTTTATTAGGTACACCTTGCTAGTACCGGGTTGGATCCCCTTTTGCCTTCAGAACTTCCTTAATTCTTAATGGCATAGATTCAACAAGGTGTTGGAAACATTCCTCAGACATTTTGGTCCATATTGACATTATAGCATCACGCAGTTGTTGCAGATTTGTCGGCTGCACATCCATAATGTGAATCTGCCGTTCCACCACATCCTAAAGGTTCTCTATTGGATTGAGATCCAGTGACTGTGGAGGCCATTGTAGTACAGTGAACTCATTGTCATGTTCAGGAAACCAGTTTGAGATGATTTGAGCTTTGTGACATGGTGCATTATCCTGCTGGAAATAGCCATCAGAAGATGGGTGCACTGTAGTCATAAAGGCATGGACATGTCAGCAACAATACTCAGGTAGGTTGTGGTGTTTAAACAATTCTCAATTGGTACTACGGGGCCCAAATTGTGCCAAGAAAATATCCCCCCACACCAGCCTGAATCATTGATACAAGGCAGGATGGATCCATGCTTTCATGTTGTTTACGTCAAATTCTGACCCTACTTTCTGAATGTCGCAGCTGAACTCGAGACTCATCAGAACAGGCAATGTTTTTCTAATCTTCTATTGTCCAATTTTGGTGAGGCTGTGCAAATTTTAGCTGACAGGAAAGGCACCCGGTGTGGTCTTCTGCTGCTGTAGCCTATCTGCTTCAAGGTTTGACGTGTTTTGCGTTCAGAGATGGTATTCTGCATACCTTTGTTGTAACAAGTGGTTATTTGAGTTACTGCTACCTTTCTATCATCTCAAACCAGTCTGCCTATTCTTCTCTAACCTCTGACATCAACAAGGCATTGTCGTCCATATAACTGCTGCTCTCTGGATATTTTCTCTTTTTTCGGTCCATTCTCTGTAAAACCTAGAGATGGTTGTGCGTGAAAATCCCAGTAGATCAACAGTTTTTGGAACACTCAGACCAGCCCGTCTGGCACCAATTACCATGCCATGTTCAAAGTCACTTAAATCCCCTTTCTTCCCCATTCTGATGCTCGGTTTGAACTTCAGCAAGTCGTCTTCACCACGTCTAGATGCCTAAATGCATTGCTGCCATGTGATTGGCTGATTAGCAATTTGTGTTGTCAAGCAATTGAACAGGTGTACCTAATAAAGTGGCCAGTGAGTGTGTGTGTATATATATATATATATATATATATATATTTTTTTTTTTTAAAAGCGACTGTAAACGCATTGTAATTAAGACATTTTTTGTTGGTCTGCTATAGAACAAAGATTAACATGTTAACCAAGTTTAAATGTTTATTAAAACATATTAACATCTTGCTTGCTACAGTTGTTATCAGTTAAATTCAATTACCAGAGTTAGTCTTAAGAAGTTAGCAGTTTGCATTTTGGATTCTGACAATTAGAAAGTGCACAGTTTTCGGGAGCTAAATTTAATGGAAAGGGCACAAAATATATAATGAAAGTATATTGCAAAGTGATTTAATTATGTTTTACTGTTTTTTTTAAGACAGTGGTTCCCATTTTTTTTCCAGCAACTATCACCTATGTTAAAGGCACATTGTACTGTAAAATTTGAATGTGTTCCCAACAATCCAGTTTACTTTCTGGAGTGGATTAAATTGTTTGCAAACATTTCCTTTAACTTTATTTTGTCATTTGAAATAACTGTTTAGTCAGCTTAAACCACCACATATGCTGAAAATATGAATACAGCAGTATTCTTTGTAGAAAAGCTATGTAAACGGTAGTAAATCACATAAATTAACTCAGTGGGGAGTGGGACAGGAAGAAATATTTTTGTATCTGAAATAGCTGGCTTTGCTCATTCAACCCCCAGCAATAATTAGAACTTCAGTACCCAATTATTAGGTTTTGAGTATAAAGAGATAACATGAGCTGGTCTGCTTTTTCTGCACACGCACTACATTTAGAAGGCTATGTCCTTGAAAAATGTATGTGATGTTTTAATGAGTAAAACCAGCTATTTCAAATACAATAATAAATATGAAGGAACAATTTCCCA